>NW_016899994.1:0-239 GCF_001698545.2 Rhinopithecus bieti | reverse complement strand
TGGTGCATGAGGTTTGTTTGAGCCCAGGAGTTTGAGACCAGCCTGGGCAACATGGGGAGACCTCATCTCTACAAAAAAATAAATAAAATTAGCCAGACATGATGGTCATGCCTGTAGTCCCAGCTGCTCAGGGGCTGAAGCAGGAGGATTGCTTGAGCCTGGGAGGTTGAGGCTGCAGTAAACCATGTTCTGCCCCAGCCTGGGGAAAAGCAAAATCTTTTCCACAAAAAAAAAAAAAA
>NW_016899992.1:0-823 GCF_001698545.2 Rhinopithecus bieti | reverse complement strand
AATGATGTCCACCATAACTCAGGGAAAGGAAGAAAATCCTTCTGCCCTCCTCAAGTAGCTATGGGAGGCCTTAAGAATATATACTCCCCTGTCACCTGAATCACTTGAGGATCAATTGATTCTAAAAGATAAGTTTATTACCCAACCAGTTGCAGATATCAGGAGAAAGCTCTAAAAGCAAGCCCTGGGCCCTGAACAAAACCCGGAGGCATTATTAAACCTGGCAACCTTGGTGTTCTATAATAGGAACCAAGAGGAACAGGCCCAAAAGGAAAAGCAAGATCAGAGAAAGGCCGCAGCCTTAGTCATGGCCCTCAGGCAAACAAACCTTGGTAGTTCAGACAGGACAGAAAATGGAGCAGGCCACTGACCCAGTAGGGCTTGTTATCAGTGTGGCTTACTGGGACACTTTAAAAAAGATTGTCCAGTGAGAAACAAGCTGCCCCTCGTCCATGTCCACTATGCTGAGGCAATCATTGAAAGGCGCACTGCCCCAGAGGACAAAGGTTCTCTGGGCCAGAAGCCCCAACCAGATGATCCAACAACAGGATTGATGGTGCCTGGGGCAAGTGCCAGCTCATGTCATCACCCACACTGAACCCCGGGTACATTTAACCATTGAGGGCCAGGAAATTGACTTCCTCCTGGACACTGGCGTGGCTTTCTCAGTGTTAATCTCCAGTCCCAGACAGTTGTCCTCAACGATCGTTACCATCTGAGAAATCCTGGGACAGCCTGTATCCAGGTATTTCTCCCACCTCCTCAGTTGTAATTGTGAGGAGACTTTGCTCTTTTCACATGCATTTCTTGTTATGCCTGAAAG
>NW_016899991.1:0-244 GCF_001698545.2 Rhinopithecus bieti | reverse complement strand
CGAGGTCAGGAGATCGAGACCATCCTGGCTAACACGGTGAAACCCCGTCTCTACTAAAACTACAAAAAACCAGCCGGGCGAGGTGGCGGCGCCTGTAGTCCCAGCTACTCGGGAGGCTGAGGCAGGAGAATGGCGTAAACCCGGGAGGCAGAGCTTGCAGTGAGCTGAGATCCGGCCACTGCACTCCAGCCTGGGCGATAGAGCGAGACTCCGTCTCAAAAAAAAAAAAAGAAAAAAGAAAAAA
>NW_016899990.1:0-332 GCF_001698545.2 Rhinopithecus bieti | reverse complement strand
GGCCTTTATTTATACCACTTCCATTTACCAGACCTCATCCTATGGATCTCATCACGCTTCCCTTTTATTGTTCTACTTATCTATTTCACACTCCCAACCCTCCCACAACCTTTCTTTCCTTGTAAATTAGACCACAGCTGTACTAAAGACTCCGTCTTCCTTCAGGGTACATGTTTTGGGTTAGGACGTACAAATGGGCTTCAAAACTGTCCATCACTATTGGAGTAAAATAGGAATTCCAGTGCTGCTTCGAGACTACATGTTCTCAGGAGGCAGCTGGGCTTCTCCCTAGGAGGACTATACAGATTGGCCAAGAGTGAATGTCCTGCTGG
>NW_016899989.1:0-246 GCF_001698545.2 Rhinopithecus bieti | reverse complement strand
ATCCTCCACTCATCCCCATTCACCCATCCCATCCTCCACTCATCCCCATCCACTCATCCCATCCTCCACTCACCCCAATCCTCGTCATCCCCATCCACTCATCCCATCCTCCACTCATCCCATCCACTCATCTCCATCCTCCACTCATCCCCATTCCACTCATCCCATCCTCCACTCATCCCATCCTCCACTCATCCCCCTCCACTCATCCCATCCTCCACTCATCCCCATTCTCCCTCATCCCCA
>NW_016899988.1:0-1354 GCF_001698545.2 Rhinopithecus bieti | reverse complement strand
TTTAATGAGACAGATTCTTGCTCTGTCATCCAGGCTGGAGTACAGTGGCACAATCTCGGCTCACTTCAGTCTCCGCCTCCCACATTCAAGCAATCCTCCTGTGTTAGCCTCCTGAGTATCTGGGACTACAGGCACGTGCCACCACACCCAACTAATTTTGTATTTTAGTAGAGATGGGGTTTCACCATGTTGGCCAGAGTGGTCTCAAACTCCTGACCTCAAGTGATCCTCCCACCTCGGCCTACCAAAGTGCTGGGATTGCAGGTGTGAGCCACCACACCCAGCCTCCTGATTTTTTTTTTTAATCAATCTGATTTTAATAGACAGATTCCCAAGCCTTGATTACGCCTTCTCCCTCTACTGTAAGGCCCTAGGAGAACCCTCTTTTGAGTTGTCCCCACAAGCTCCTTTTACTCAATATGATGGTCAAAGAGAGGTTGTAAAGGGTGCACAATTTTATGAATACCTTTTAATCTATCCAGATGGTCTCCTGCTGGGAATTACTATTTCGTCTTATAGGCCAGAGCATAAGATGAGACCCTACTCTGGCAGGCACAGTGGCTCATGCCTTGTAATCGCGGCAATTTAGGAGGCTAAGGTAGGTGGATTGCTTGAGTCTGGAGTTTGAGACCAGCCTGGGCAACATGGCAAAACCCCATCTTTAAAAAAAAAAAAAAAAAAAGTACAAAATTAGCCAGGTGTGGTGGCACATGCCTATAGACCCAGCTACTTGGGAGGAGAAAGCCGGAAAGTCGCTTGAGCCTGGGAGATAGAGGTCGCAGTGAGCCGAGATAGAGCCACTGCACTCCAGTCTGGGTGATGAGGGTGAAACCGTGTCTCAACAACAACAACAAAAAAGACAGAGAGAGAGAGACAGACTCTATTTCTACAGACAGTGATGAACTTTATTCCTCCATGTCACGGTCCTTGTAGCTTAAGGAGGTATTGAGAGGTGACAGTGTGCTAGCAGCCCTCACTCTCAGCGCCTCCTCGGCCTCGGTGTCCACTCTGGCTGTGCTTGAGGAGCCCTTCGACCCACCAAGGCACCCTGGGAGCCCCTCTCTGGGCTGGCTGAGGCTGGAGCCACCTCCCTCTGCTTGTGGGGAGGTGTGGAGGGAGAGGCGCAGGCGGGAACGGGTGCTGCACTCGCGGGCCAGTGTGAGTTCCAGCGGATGCTGGCACGGGCATGGTCTAGGCCCCGCACAGGGAGCGGCCAGCCGGTGCCCCTGGCCCAGGGCAGTGAGGGGCTTACTCTGCGGAGGTTGCGCCGGGTCCCCAGCAGTGCTGGCCCGCCAGCGCTGCATTCAAATTCTCGTGGGGCCTTAGCTGCCTCCCCGCAGGGCAGGGCTCAGGA
>NW_016899987.1:0-698 GCF_001698545.2 Rhinopithecus bieti | reverse complement strand
TATATATATACACACACACACACACACACACACATACACACACACACACACACCCAGGCCTGGACTCCATTTTTTTGTTTGTTTTGATTTTGTTTGTTTGTTTTTTTTGAGAGGGAGTCTCTCTCTGTCACCCAGGCTGGACTGTAGTGGTACGATCTCAGCTCACTGCAACCTCCATCTCCTGGGTTCCAGCAATTCTCCTGTCTCAGCCTCCCGAATAGCTGGGACTACAGGCACACACCACCATGCGTAGCTAATTTTGTATTTTAGTAAAGATGGGGTTTCACCATATTGGTCAGGCTGGTCTTGAACTGACTTCAGGTGATCCACTCACCTCGGCCTCCCCAAAGTGCTGGGATTACAGGCGTGAGTGGACTCCTTTTTTTTTTTTTTTGAGGCAGAGTTTTGCTCTTGTTGCCCAGGCTGTAGTGCAATGGCGTGATCTCAGCTCACTGCAACCTCCGCCTCCTGGGTTCAAGCAATTTCCCTGCCTCAGCCTCCTGAGTAGTCAGGATTACAGGCATATGCCAGCACACCCGGCTAATTTTGTATTTTAGTTAGAGACATGGTTTCTCCATGTTGGTCAGGCTTGTCTCGACTCCCAACCTCAGGTGATGCGCCCACCTTGGCCTCCCAAAGTGCTGGGATCATAGGCGTGAGCCACTGCCCCAGCTGGACTCCATTCTTTTTTTTTTTTT
>NW_016899986.1:0-670 GCF_001698545.2 Rhinopithecus bieti | reverse complement strand
GAAAACCCTTCAAAAAATCAATGAATCCAGGAGGTGTTTTTTTGAAAAGATTAACAAAATAGATAGACCACTAGCCAGACTAATAAAGAAGATAAAAGAGGAGAATCAAATAGATGTAATAAAAAATGATGAAGGGGATATCATCACTGATCCCACAGAAATACAAACTACTGTCAGAGAATACTAGAAACACCTCTATGCAAATTAACTAGAAAATCTAGAAGAAATGGACAAATTCCTGGACACAGACACCTACCCAAGACTAAACCAGGAAGAAGTCGAATCCCTGAATAGACCAATAACAAGTTCTGAAATTGAGGCAGCAATTAGTAGCCTACCAACCAAAAAAAACCTAGGACCAGACAGATTCACAGCTGAATTATACCAGAGGTACAACGAGGAGATGGTACCATTCCTTCTGAAACTATTCCAATCAATAGAAAAGAGGTACTCCTCCCTAACTCATTTTATGAGGTCAGCATCATCCTGATACCAAAACCTGGCAGAGACACAACAAAAAAAAGAAAATTTCAGGCTGGTGTCCCTGATGAACATTGATGTGAAAATCCTCAAGAAAATACTGGCAAACTGAATCCAGTGGCACATCAGAAAGCTTATCCACCATGATCAAGTCGGCTTCATCCCTGGGATGATGCAAGGCTGATTCAAC
>NW_016899985.1:0-266 GCF_001698545.2 Rhinopithecus bieti | reverse complement strand
CCAAAAACTGTTAGAAATAATAAACAAACTCGGTAAAATTGCAGGATACAAAATTACATATCAGTAGCATTTCCATAGTAATCTATCTGAAAAGAAGTCCAGACCTGGAACTATAAAATTCTAGAAGATAACATTGGAAAACCCTTCTAGACATTGACTTAGGCAAGGATTCCTGACCAAGGACCCAAAAGCAAATGCAATTAAAAAAAGATAAATAGCTGGGACCTAATGAAACTAAAGAGCTTTTGCAGGGCAAAAGGAACAGT
>NW_016899984.1:0-1103 GCF_001698545.2 Rhinopithecus bieti | reverse complement strand
TGTAGAGCCACTGTCATATCTCAAGTACTATCATGCTCTCCCCACGAGTTGTGAGGAGCAATATCACAGGGGAGTGTATGCCTTCTGCCCTATTGGGAGTAATATCATCATCTCTTCCTTTAGATGATAGGAACAATATCACAGAGCGGGTGTACACCCCGTGTATTTTGGAAGCAATGTCATTCACTCTTCTTCTCGATTTTACGATTCATATCGTACACCCCTTGCTATATTGGGAGTAATATCACCTCTCCCCATGTGGTTATTAAGGACAAAATCACAGGGTGATGTACACTTCCTCCGTTATTGGGAGTAATATCACCCACTCACCCCTGGATATCAGGAACTACATCACAGAAGAGTTGTACACCCCTTTGATATCGTCAGCAATATCATCATCCTCTGCACACCTGGATATTAGGAACAATACCACGGGGATTAGGGGTGTGCACCCACTGTGAGATCCAGAGTAATATCAACTTCTTTCCCGCTGGATATTAGGAATTATATTACAGGTGTGTGTGCACCTTCTGCGATATTGGGAGTAATATCAGCCTCTACCCAGCTGCCTATTAGAAACAATATATGGGGCCGGGGAGGTTACACCCCTGTGATATTGAGAGTAATATTATTCTCTTTTCTCTGTACCTTAGAAAGTATATCACAGGGGTCTGTACATCTTCTGCGATATTGGGATCACTGTTATCCTCTCCCCTCCCCTGAATATCAAAAGAATATCACAGCAGGGTGTACACCCCTGCGATACGGCCAGTAATGTCATCGTCTCTACTTTTGGATACTAGGAACAACATCACAGAGGGTGTGTACACCCCTGCGATATTGGGCATAATGTTATCCTCTCTTCCCCTGGATATGAGGAGCAATATCCCTGGTGGGGGGAGGTGGAGTACCTTAAGAACAGTATCACTGGGTGGGTGTACACCCACTGCGATATTGTGCGTAGTATCATCCTCCCTTCCCCAGGATACTCAGAAAATATCATAGGAGGGCTGTAGAGTCCCTGCGATATTGGGAGTAATATCATCCTCTCCCCCTCTCAACATAAGGAACAATAACCCAGGGTGGGTGTACATCCCCTGTGA
>NW_016899983.1:0-202 GCF_001698545.2 Rhinopithecus bieti | reverse complement strand
CAACTGAAAATTTTTTTTTTCCCGCAGGCCCCTCCCCTTTTTTGGGAAATTTTTTTTTTTTTTTTTTTTTTTTTTTTTTTTTTGGAGAAGGAGTCTCACTCTGTTGCCCAGGCTGGAGTGCAGTGGTGAGATCTTGCCTCACTGTAACCTCCGCCTCCCTGGTTAAAGTGATTCTCCTGCCTCAACCTCCCAAGTAATTGGG
>NW_016899982.1:0-203 GCF_001698545.2 Rhinopithecus bieti | reverse complement strand
GCATGTCTGTGTATATACCCAAAAAGAATTAAAAAGAGGGACTCAAACATGTATTTGTACACAAATGTTTATAGCAGCAATATTCACAATAACCGAAAGGTAGAGGCAACCCAAGTGTCTATCAACAGATGAATGGATACAAAATGAATGTGGTATATACACACAATGGAATATCATTTAGCCTTTATAAAAAAAAAGGCCGG
>NW_016899981.1:0-671 GCF_001698545.2 Rhinopithecus bieti | reverse complement strand
AGTCGCAAACATCTGTTGACCTGTGTCCTAGAAGGACTAAGGAGAATTAAGAAAAGCCCATGAATTATTCAATGATGTCTAGCATAACTCAGGGAAAGGAAGAGAATTCTTTTGTCTTCCTCAAGCGGCTACGGGAGGCCTTAAGAAAATACACTGCCCTGTTACCTGACTCACTTGAGGGTCAATTGATCCTAAAAGATAAGTTTATTACGCAATCAGCCACAGATATCAGGAGAAAGCTCCAAAAGTGAGGCCTGGGCCCTGAACAAAATCTGGAGGCATTATTAAGCCTGGCAACCTTGGTATTCTATAATAGGGACCAAGAGGAACAGGCCCAAAAGGAAAAGCAAGATCAGAGAAAGGCTGCAGCCTCAGTCATGGCCCTCAGACAAACAAACCTTGGTGGTTCAGAGAGGACAGAAAATGGAGCAGGCCAGTCACCCGATAGGGATCATTATCAAATTGTCCAACAAGAAACAAGCCACCCCTTGTCCATGTCCACTATGCCGAGGCAATCACTGGAAGGTGCACTGCTCCAGAGTGCAATGGTTCTCTGGGCCTGAAGCCCCAACCAGATGATCCAACAACAGGACTGAGGGTGCCTGGGGCAAGTGCCAGCTCATGTCATCACCCTCACTGAGCCCTGGGTACGTTTAACCATTGAGGGCCAG
>NW_016899980.1:0-823 GCF_001698545.2 Rhinopithecus bieti | reverse complement strand
GACTTCAATCCGGCCTCCCACATTATTCCAGATACCACACCTGAGCCCCATGACTATCTCTCTGATCCACCTGACATTCACTCCATTTCCCCATATTTCCTTTTTTCCTGTTCCTCACCCTGATCACACTTGGTTTATTGATGGCAGTTCCACCAGGCCTAATCACCACTCACCAGTAAAGGCAGGCTATGGTCTAGTATCTTCCACATCCGTCATTGAGGCTACCACTCTGCCCCCCTGAACTACCTCTCAGCAAGCCAAACTCATTGCCTTAACTCAGGCCCTCACTCTTGCAAAGGGACTATGCATCAATATTTATACTAACTCTAAATATGCCTTCCATATCCTGAACCACAATGCTGTTATATGGGCAGAAAGAGGTTTCCTCACTACGCAAGTGTCCTCCATCATTAATGCCTCTTTAATAAAACTCTTCTCAAGGCCACTTTACTTCCAAAGGAAGCTGGAGTCATTCACTACAGGGGCCATCAAAAGGCATCAGATCCCACTGCTCTGGGCAACACTTATGCTGATAAGGTAGTTAAAAAAGCAGCTAGCGTTCCAACTTCTATCCCTCACGGCAGTTTTCTTCTTCTCATAGGTCACTCCCACCTACTCTCCCACTGAAACTTCCACCTATAAATCTCTTCCCACAGAAGGCAAATTGTTCTTAGACCAAGGAAAATATCTCCTTCCAGCCTCACTGGCCCATTCTATTCTGTCGCCATTTCATAACCTCTTACATGTAGGTTACAAGCCGCTAGCCTGTCTCTTAGAACATCTCATTCCCTTTCCATCATGGAAATCTATACTGAAGGAAATC
>NW_016899979.1:0-202 GCF_001698545.2 Rhinopithecus bieti | reverse complement strand
AAAATTTTTTTTTTCCCTTTTTTCTCCCCCCCCTTTCTTTCCGGGTTTTTTTTTTTTTTTTTTTTTTTTTTTTTTTGAGACAGAGTCTCACTCTGTCACCCAGGCTAGAGTGCAATGGCACAATTACAGCTCTCTGCAGCCTTGGTCTCCTGGGCTCAAGTGATTCTCCTGCCTCAGCCTCCCGAGTAGTTGGGGTTACAGG
>NW_016899978.1:0-203 GCF_001698545.2 Rhinopithecus bieti | reverse complement strand
AATCACCATATTGTGATACATAATAGTATCACTATATTGTACAATAGAGCTCTTGAACTTATTCCTCCCATCTAACTGTACTTTTATATCCTTCGACCAGCATCTTCCCAGACCCGTTTCCTCAACTGCCGCAGACCCTGGTAACACCATTCTACCCTCTGCTTATATGACATCAACTTTTTCAGATTCTACATATGAGTGAG
>NW_016899977.1:0-203 GCF_001698545.2 Rhinopithecus bieti | reverse complement strand
CTTTCTTTCTTTCTTTCTTTCTTTCTGTCTGTCTTTCTTTTCTTTCCTTCCTTCCTTTCTTTCTCTCTCTCCTTCTCTTTCTCTCTTTCTTTCTTTTCTTTCTTTCCTTCTTTTCTTCTTTCTTTCTTTTTTCTTTCTCTCTCTTCTCTCTCTCTCTCTTTCCTTCCTTCCTTCCTTCCTTCCTTCCTTCCTTCCTTCCTTCC
>NW_016899976.1:0-202 GCF_001698545.2 Rhinopithecus bieti | reverse complement strand
TCACTGCAGATGCTACCAACTCGGTCCCATATTTCACATTCATATGGTCCTGTGTCATTTCTTGTGACATTGGCTAGAATGAGGATCCTGTTTTACTGGGTTGCTCTAGCCTGGGACTGACCGGGAGGCTCTGACTATTTAGCCACCACATGTGGATGTAGCCCTGAGTCTTCACAGGTTAAGGCTACAACATTCTTATTCT
>NW_016899975.1:0-634 GCF_001698545.2 Rhinopithecus bieti | reverse complement strand
TTGTTAATTATTAATATTCCTTACTGGGGAAAGAATTCAGCGATATTTATCTTACCCATTTTCAGTAATAAGAGAAATATGGCTCTGTCCTGCCCGCTGTACAGGCAGCCAGACTTTAAGGTTATCTCCCTTGTCCCCTGAAAATCACTGTTATCCTGTTCTTAAGGTGCCCAGATTTCATATTGTTCAAACACACTGCTTTATGAACAATTTGTGCAGTTAACGCAATCATCACAGGGTCCTGAGGCAACATACATCCTCAGCTTACGAAGACAATGGGATTAAGAGATTAAAGTAAAGACAGGCATAGGAAATTGTAAGAGTACTGATTGAAGAAGTGATAAATGTCCATGAAATCTTCACAATTGATGTTATTCTGCCATGGCTTCAGCCGGTCCCTCCATTCAGGGTCCCTGACTTCCCACAACAGTCAGTCTTACCTGTGGCTCACATTATTTGGGAGTTATTAAAATATGAAAGTTTGGCAAATACCTGGTTATCTACAATTCTTTTGTTATGTTATGTTTTTTTGTTTGTTTGAGACTGAGTCTCCCCTCTGTTGCCCAGACTGGAGTACAGTGACCTGATCTCGGCTCACTGCAACCTCTGCCTCCCAGGCTCAAGCGATTCTCCT
>NW_016899974.1:0-1063 GCF_001698545.2 Rhinopithecus bieti | reverse complement strand
GGTGGGAGTCACCCGATTTTCCAGGTGTTGTGTGTCTCAGTTCCCCTGGCTAGAGGCAAAGGGACTCCCTTCCCCTTGCACTTCCCAGGTGAGGCGATGCCGTGCCCTGCTTCAGCTCTCGCTGGTTGGGCTGCAGCAGCTGACCAGCACCGATTGTCTGGCACTCCCTAGTGAGATGACCCCAGTACCTCAGTTGAAAATGCAGAATTCACCGGTCTTCTGTGTTGCTGGCGCTGGGAGTTGGAGACTGGAGCTGTTCCTATTCGGCCATCTTGCTCCGCCCCTCTGATATCTTTTATAAAGCTGAAGTTTTCTTCTTTTCCACCTTTATTTGATTTATGAATTAAATAACAAGAAAACAATATAAATATAAAGCCTATAAATTAGCTAGTATATTCTCCAGGGAAGGTTGAAATATTTTACATTATCACATTTTCCATAGATCTGCAATTTAGCAAGATAGAATGCAGATGGAATATTGGCAGTGGGCACCAGTCAAGAGCCTTTCTATCTATCGCTTAATGTGGCTCTCTCAGGTTTTCATTTTAGGCCCTACTCTCCTTCCGAACACTTTTATCCAAGTCTTCTTTGAGCTTTATTGAGCTTTTCACTTCATCTTTGGAACAACTCATCTATTCTTATTTCCTTGATGAAAACTGTTACTGAAGGAAATTAAAGTGCTCATGAAGTAATAACTATAACTGTGGTTTTACTTTTGATCTCTAAGTTGCACTGAACTATTTAATTTCTTAAGCCTAGGTTGGATAGGTGAATATAAAATTGTTTATCATAATAATAATGACTAAAATTGAGTTCCAAAGAAATAAGATGATATAATTTGTTTCTCAAAACTCATGTCTCAAAATCTATTGAGTAAAACCTAAAATTTGTAAAAGCTCACAATTAGATGAATGAATTGTTTTGATATACCCAATTTTAAAGACAGCTTATTTTGATATCACTTTTTTTTAACCATTGAATGAGTCCATGAATCTGAAAGTGGTATATATTTCCCTTTACCTCAAAATTGGCATCAAAACCAAAATGGTAAATAAGTAAATAT
>NW_016899973.1:0-1108 GCF_001698545.2 Rhinopithecus bieti | reverse complement strand
ACTATGAGATATTGACCGCTATTCTCTTTAAATTAATTGGCTTTCATTCTTTGGGTGGCTGTGGGTGACAGAATTAGGCATGTACACTATAACTGGACATGGGGAGCTTCTTTTCCCTAAGGGGAGAAACTTGAGAGCTGATGAGACTGCTGGAATTATAATGACTGACAAGTAGCCACTTGAACCTTTAATTTTGAGTTGCTGCAATGGGTGGGTCTTTCTCTGTCCTCCCTGAGCTCCTCACCTTTCCTACCCTGTTGCAAGCAATGCTTTTCTCCCTTCCATTTTCTCTCTCTTTCTGTGAAAACTGGTTGTAGGAATGATAAAATTACTATCTCTTGCAAAGTTTAACTTAATGAGAAAAGTAATTTGTGAAGATAGTCTTAAGCTATAGCACAACTTTGTGCTATAAATTTGTTTTATTGTATCATTCTGTCATAAAGAGAGGTATCTTAGGATAGAATGTGGGCCTAGGAGCTCCATAAGCTTCCTGTAAAGCCAGCACACCAAACTGATCAGCTACAAACTTTGCTGCAGGTGCCTGAAATGAAAATCTGGATGAATTTTTTTCTTCATCTTTTTTTACGTCCTTGGGAGCTTGATCTTGTAACCACATAGCAGTACTTTTCTTGGTTTCTGCCATCCAGGGAACAGAAACTTGGTAGTTCATGTCATAGTTAGCTCAAAAAATTATTTTGAGCAATTAAAACTATTGCAAGCTCAAAATTGGCTGCTCTAGATTCATTATTTTAAGAGCATTGGAAACCTCCCAATGCAATAGCTTTGTAGCTAAGGCTTTGTCATTTCACAATGGTGACCTGGGTTCAAGGTTCAGTTCCAGGCTTAAGAAATGAGCCCTTTAATGGCATAACATATATGTGACTTTTGCTATGTATTGATTCTCTTCCCCTCCATGAAAAACTTCTGAATTCACTTCTTGAATTTTACTTTCTCTGAGCACCTGAGAGGATACGTTTAGTGAAGTTCAAAAGCCAGACATATTTGCTGTTTGTTAAGGCTAGCATTTAGCAATAAATATTTGGTTAAAAGTCAGCTTAATTAAAAGCAGGTATTCAAGCTATAGGTATATTTAAAAAGTATTTATGGA
>NW_016899972.1:0-269 GCF_001698545.2 Rhinopithecus bieti | reverse complement strand
GAAGTGCTAGCCAGAGCAATCAGGCAAGAGAAAAAAAATAAAAGGCATCCAAATAGGAAAATAAGTCAAACTATCTCTCTTCACAGATTAAGTGATTTTATACCTAGAATGCCCTAAAGACTCTGCCAAAAGGCTCCTGCAACTGATGTGCCACTTCAGTAAAGTTTCAGCCTACAAAATCAGTGTACAAAATCAGTAGCATGTCTATATACCAATAATGTTCAAGTTGAGAACCAAATCAAGAATGAAATCCCATTTACCATAGCTGC
>NW_016899971.1:0-203 GCF_001698545.2 Rhinopithecus bieti | reverse complement strand
TGGTGGTGGTGGTGTTGTTGAGACAGGGTCTTGCCCTGTTGCCCAGGCTGGAGAGCAGTGGTGCAATCTCTGCTCACTGCAGCCTGGACCTATCGGGCTTAAAGCCATCCTCCCACCTCAACCTTCCAAGTAGCTGAGACTACAGGTGTGTGCCACCACACCCAGCTAGTTTTTTGTATTTTTAGTGGAGATGGGGTTTTTCC
>NW_016899970.1:0-203 GCF_001698545.2 Rhinopithecus bieti | reverse complement strand
GTAGAGACAATGTTTCGCCAGTTTTCCCAGGCTGATCTTGAACTCCTGGACTCAAGTGATCTGCCTGCCTCAGCCTCCCAAAGTGCTGGGATTACAGGTGTGAGCCACTGTACCCAGCAATGATTCCCCTGCTTTCTAGCGGTTGAATAAATGCTCTCTTAACTAGAGGACATAATAAGAACTCATATTAGACCACGAGAATT
>NW_016899969.1:0-682 GCF_001698545.2 Rhinopithecus bieti | reverse complement strand
GTGGGCAAAAGCTGGAAGCATTTCCTTTGAAAACCAGCACAAGACAAGTATGCCCTCTCTCACCACTCCTATTCAATACAGTATTGCAAGTTCTGACCAGGGCAATCAGGCAAGAGAAACAAATAAAGGGTATTCAAATAAGAAGAGAGGAAGTCAAATTGTTTCTGTTTGCAGATGACATGATTGTATATTTAGAAAACCCCATTGTCTCAGCCCAAAATCTCCTTAAGCTGACAAGCAACTTCAGCACAGTCTCAGGATACAAAATCAGTGTGCAAAATCACAAGCATTCCTATACACCAATAATAGAGAGCCAAATCATGAGTGAACTCCCATTCACAATTGCTACAAAGAGAATAAAATACCTAGGAATACAATTTACAAGGGATGTGAAAGATCTCTTCAAGGAGAAGGACAAATCATTGCTCAAGGAAATGAGAGGACACAAATGGAAAACTATTCCACGTTCACGGATAGGAAGATTCAATATCATGAAAATGGCCATACTGCTAAAATTAATTTATAGATTCAATGCTATCCCCATC
Source organism: Rhinopithecus bieti (assembly GCF_001698545.2). Taxonomy (NCBI): domain Eukaryota; kingdom Metazoa; phylum Chordata; class Mammalia; order Primates; family Cercopithecidae; genus Rhinopithecus; species Rhinopithecus bieti. The sequence continues at coordinate 137 of NW_016899969.1, read as the reverse complement.
AAGTTACTATTTACTTTCTTTACAGAATTAGAAAAAACTACTTTAAATTTCATTTGGAACCAAAAAAAGAGCCTGTATAGCTAAGACAATCCTAAGCTAAAAGAACAAAGCTGGAGTCATTATACTACCTGACTTCA
>NW_016899968.1:0-1207 GCF_001698545.2 Rhinopithecus bieti | reverse complement strand
TTCCCTATTTAATAAATGGTGCTGGGAAAACTGGGTAGCCATAGGAAGAAAACAAACTGGACCCCTTTCTTACACCTTATACAAAAATTAACTCAAGATGGATTAAAGACTTAAATGTAAGACTTAAAACCCCAAAAGCCCTAGAAGAAAACCTAGGCCAATACCATTCAGGACATAGGCATGGGCAAAGACTTCATGACTAAAACACAAAAGCAATGGCAACAAAAGCCAGAATTGACAGATGGGATCCGATTAAACTAAAGAGCTTCTGCACAGCAAAAGAAACTATCATCAGAGAGAATAGGCAACCTACCGAATGGAAGAAAATTTTGCAATTTATCCATCTGACAAAGGGCTAATATCCAGAATCTACAAAGAACTTAAACGTATTTACAATGAAAAAAAAACCCATTAAAAGTGGGCAAAGGATATGAAGAAGCACTTCTCAAAAGAAGACATTTAGGCAGCCAAAACATGAAAAAATGCTCATTATCACTGGTCATTAGAGAAATGCAAATCAAGAACACAATGAGGTACCACCTTATGCCAGTTAGAATGGTGATCATTAAAAGTCAGGAAACAGCAGATGCCAGAGAGGACGTGCAGAAATAGGAATGCTTTTACACTGTTGGTGGGAGTATAAATTAGTTCAACCATTTTAGAAGACAGTGTGGCAATTCCTCAAGGATATAGAAGCAGAAATACCATTTGACCCAGCAATCCCTTTCCTGGGTATATACCCAAAGGATTATAAATCAATCTACTATAAGGACACATGCACATGTATGTTTGTTGTGGCACTATTTACAATAGCAAAGACTGGGAACCAACCCAAATGCCCATCAATGGTAAACTGGATAAAGAAAATGTGGCACATATACACCATGGAATACTATGCAGCCATAAAAGTCGATGAGTTCATGTCCTTTGTAGGGACATGGATGAAGCTGGAAACCATCATTCTCAGCAAACTAACACAGGAACAGAAAACCAAATACTGCATGTTCTTCTCACTTATAAGTGGGAGTTGAACAGTGAGAACACATGGACATAGATAAGGGAACATCACACACTGGGGCCTGTTAGGAGGTGGGGACTAGGGGAGGGATAGCATTAGGAGAAATACCTAATGTAAATGACAGGTTGATGGGACAGAAAACCACCATGGCACGTGTATACCTATTTAACAAAACTGCATGTTCTGCAC
>NW_016899967.1:0-630 GCF_001698545.2 Rhinopithecus bieti | reverse complement strand
CTGGTAATACTATTTTGGGCTAGCAGGGTTTTTTCCAGCACTTTGAATATATCATCCTATTCTCTCCTGGCTTATAAGGTTTCTGTTCAGAAATCTGCTGTTAGTCCAAAGAGGATTTCCTTATATGTGATAAGACTCTCCTTTTGCTGTTTTAGTATTCTCTCTTTGTCACTGACTTCTGACAGTTTCACTGTAATTTTCTTTTGAGAGGACCTTTTGAGTTGAATGTATTTGATAACCTTTGAGCTTCCTGAATCTGGATGTTCATATCTCTCCCAAGATGTGGGAAGTTTTCAGCTGTTATTTTATTAAATAAGCTTTCTACATCTTTATATCTTTCTGGAATCCCATAATTCAAAATACATCCTCTTAATGTTGTCCCATAAGTTCTATAGGCTCTCTTTCTTATTTTCTTTTCTCTTTTCCTTGTCTGCCTGAATCATTTTAAAAGACATGACTTCAAGTTCAGAAATTCTTTATTCTGCTTGGTCTAGTCAGCTGTTGAAGCTCTGTATTGTATTTTTTTAATATTATTTGTTGCATTCTTTAACTTCAATATTTCTGTTTGGTTCTTTTTTAATGATACCTATTCCTTTGTTGAATTTCTCACTCAGATCATGATTTTTTTAA
>NW_016899966.1:0-270 GCF_001698545.2 Rhinopithecus bieti | reverse complement strand
CTCTCATGATTCTACCATGCAATGCATGGAAGCGGTTTTGCAGGCAGAGGAAAAAGGTTGGTAATCAATGCTTTCAACGAGCCTCAGTTTCAGTCCAAATTGGGATTTATCTCACCACTGAGCACCAATTTTGACAAAGCTTAAGGATTCCTCTATCCACGGGCCCTGAGACACCCTGGCCTGACTTAGCCTGATACTGTTGGAACCTCTCCTGTTCCTGTTTTCAGTGACTGTGCTGAGCTCAAAGCAGAGGCAGCATGCTGGCAGAGG
>NW_016899965.1:0-1231 GCF_001698545.2 Rhinopithecus bieti | reverse complement strand
TTTACATTTGCTCTAAATGTGTGTTATACACATGCACATATGGCCTCCCTTATTTTCAAACTCTGAGTCAATTTCCTTTCCTCATTTTGAATTATCAATGATTATAATTATTATTATACTAAATGTTATTATATTTTCATCACTATTATGTATTAAATACTTAAATGGATTACCAATGGTTTTCTTTTAAACTACAACTTCTCTGTGGCTGAATTATTTATTTTTTATTGCTTTCTTAATTGGCTTGATCTTATCAAGGGTACTAATGCTTAAGTGCTGCATTCTTTGTACATTTTTTGACAAATAAAAGTTGTATGTATTTATTGTGTACAAAATAATGTTTTAAAATATGTATACATTGTGGAATGGCTAAATAGAGCCAATTAACATATGCGTTATTTCACATATCCTTTTGTGGTGAGAACACTTAAAATATACTCTATTTGCAATTTTCAAAATACAATATATCATTATTAAGTATAGTCACCATATTGTACAATAGATCTCTTGAGCTTATTCCTCCTATCTGATTGAAATTTTGTGTCCTTTGATGAACATTTACCTAGTTTCTTCCTCTCTGCAGCCCACTGGTAACCAGTGTTCTATTCTGTACTTGTATGAGTTCAACATTTTACACTCCACATATAAGGGAGACCTTGCAGTATTTATCTGTCAAACACTTTTGTTCTTTGATGAGCTTTTTTGAATTATGAAATTATAGAGTCTTGATCTTTGTTTTTTTCCAAAATTTCTGTTATGTTTTGCTTCAGTGACTTCTGGCATTGAATGTTCCTGTGGAGAACTCATAATAATTTCCACCCTTGCATAAGTGATCTGCTTTTCTCCCTGTCTAGACATTTATTGGATTCTTTATAATTCGCATGTAGTGACTTCCCCAAGATATATTGTGGAGTTGATTATTTTATATCATTTCCCTAAAACACCGTGTCATTTGGACATTCAGATATATGTCTTTCATTATTTCAGAGAATTTCTCTGCTATGAGCATTTGAATGCTGTTTATTTTTTTTCTTTTTTGTCTTTCTGTTAATTTCTTCAAGAATACCAGTTATATGAATGCTGAAACTTGTCATCTAAGCACATCACATTCTCTCGTCTAAATTCTGTCACTTTATAGTGACTATGTGTTTGCACGTATCTTTGCACGTCCTTTTATTTATAGTAAATAAAATTAAAATATAAAAGATAATAGGCAAAAGGACAGGAATTT
>NW_016899963.1:0-267 GCF_001698545.2 Rhinopithecus bieti | reverse complement strand
CTAGTACTTGCTCTCATTCTTCTAGATGTCACCACAGTGGATCCCAAAGACAGTTATTCAAAAGATGCAAATGGTAAGTTTTGTGTTTTTTATTTCCTCCTGATCATTTTAACTTTTGAACTTCTCTGGTTTGAAAATCAGGGAATGGATTTTGTTAGGTTGGGTGCTGCAGAATGGATCTTGTGATACTTTAAATGAGTCCCTCATTTTCTAGGAGTTCTATTAACAAACCTAACCACTGCTTTGAGTTTGAGATGACTGTAAATT
>NW_016899961.1:0-246 GCF_001698545.2 Rhinopithecus bieti | reverse complement strand
ATTCTATTCTCTCTTCTATTCTATTCTATTCCCTCTTCTATTCTCTATTCTATTCTATTCTATTGTCTATTCTCTTCCATTCTATTCTCTTTTCTATTCTATTCTCTATTCTATTCTATTCTGTATTCTATTCTATTCTCTATTCTATTCTATTCTATTCTCTTTTCTATTCTATTCTCTCTTCTATTCTATTCTATTCCCTCTTCTATTCTCTATTCTATTCTATTCTATTCTCTATTCTCTTCC
>NW_016899960.1:0-1164 GCF_001698545.2 Rhinopithecus bieti | reverse complement strand
ATTTTTAATAAAATCTTATAGACATATTTACCCAATTTTAATGTTTAACCATAAGGTAAGATCCTTATAAAGCTTTTGTAACCCTTTACATTTTTTTTATGTAAGAGCAGATCAGTGCTCTAAGAAAACCTATTGTGCTTTTATTCCAATGTTGAATTTATGGAAAACTGAATAATACTCCTTTTAGGCAATATGTTCACATACAGAATCTTTTACAATTAATCCTTATAAACCTTCCAGAACTTGCTTAAATCTTTAGTTGTTTTCTTACTTAAAATAATCCTTTAACATTTTAAGCAGAAAATATTCACATTCTTATGACTTCTTATAATTTTCAGCAAAACACATTTTACTTTCTTTACACACCTTGCATGTAAAATTGTTTCTTTAGTAGTTTTAATTACATGTTATAATGTTAACTCTTAGCAACTTCTATTCTGATGAAGACCTTGGTAAATTTGAGATTTTCATTGTGTACTAAGTGTGAAGCCTAGTCCAGAACACACCAGGCAGAAGTGCAGAAAACAGCTGGCTCTCCAGCATAGTTAAGGGCATGACTAACTCCACATGTCCCCAGACCTTACCTAGCAGTAAAGCAGGCAAGTTGTACAGTAAGAGTCATAGTGGCATTTTATGAAGCATTTAGGAGCCCTAACAACCTTTGAATTGTACAACATTTCTTGCATAAATTCCTTTTCACAAATCCTTTCACAACTTACACAGAACATCTGAGACATTTGTGGACTTTCTAACTTGCCCTTAACATCTCTTCTTTTAAACAACCATTTATTTTACTTTAAGACAAGAATTTACCACACAGGATCCTTTTTTATATAAAATCTCTTTCTTTATAATCTTCTTTGTATAGCTAGGGGCATGGCAAATTCCACATGTCCGCAGGTCTTATCTAGAATTTAATGCCTTTAAAGTAGGTAAATTGAACAATTTTCAAAAGTCAAAGAAACAGCTTGACCTTAAAGCATTTAGCAAATCTGAAATCTGACCTTAATTTGACCAAACGTCTACATTTTAAGACATTTTATTTTACCAATCATCTTTAAAACTGTCTTTATTTCCAAAATATTAGTAAAGTCACGTGAACAAAAGGCATTAAAGTTTCTATTTTCTGCTGAAATATTTTATTTAAATGCTTATTTTTCTAAG
>NW_016899959.1:0-243 GCF_001698545.2 Rhinopithecus bieti | reverse complement strand
TTTTGTATTTTAGTAGAGATGGCATTTCCCCATATTGGCCAGGCTGGTCTCAAACTCCTGACCTCGTGATCTGCTCACCTTGGCCTCCCAAAGCACTGGGATTACAGGCATGAGCCACTGTGCCTGGCCTTTTTTTTTTTTTTTTTTTTTTTTTTTTAAAGGGGCCTTTTACCCCTTTTCCCAAAATCCCCCCCCCCCCCCCCCAAAGTGGGGGGTTTTACGGCCCCGCCCCTGCCCCGCCCC
>NW_016899958.1:0-1236 GCF_001698545.2 Rhinopithecus bieti | reverse complement strand
AGGGCAGTCAAATTTTAAGGCTCCAAAATGATCTCCTTTGACTCCATGTCTCACATCCAGATTACACTGATGCAAGAGGCTGGTTCCCATGGTCTTGGGCAGCTCTGCCCTGTGGCCTTGCAGGGTACAGCCTCCCTCCTGGCTGCTTTCATGGTCTGGCATTTAGTATCTGTGGCTTTTCCAGGCACACAGTGCAAACTGTCAGTGGATCTACCATTCTGGGGTCTGGAGGATGGTGGCCCTCTTCTCACAGCTCCATTAGGCAGTGCTCCAGTAGGGACTCTGTGTGGGGCCTCTGACCCACCATTTCTCTTCTGCACTGCCCTAGCAGAGGCTTTCTGTGAGGGCCCTGCCCCTGCAGCAAACTTTTGCCTGGGTATCCAGGCATTTCCATACCTCATCCTCTGAAATCTAGGCAGAGGTTCCCAAACCTCAGTTCTCTACTTCTGTGCACCCGCTGTCTCAACACCATGTGGAAGCTGCCAAGGCTAGGGGCTTCCACCCTCTGAAGCCACAGCCTGAGCTCTACGCTGGCTCCTTTCAGCCATGGCTGGAGCAGCTGGGACACAGGTCCCTAGGCTGCACACAGCATGGAGACTCTGGGCCTGGTCATGAAACCACTTTTCCTCCTGGGCCTCTGGGCCTGTGATGGGAGGAGCTGCCATGAAGGTCTCTGACATGGCCTGGAGACATTTCCCCATGGTCTTAGGGATTAACATTAGGCTCCTTGCTACTTATGCAAATTTCTGCAGCTGGCTTGAATTTCTCTCCAGAAAAGGGGTTTTCTTTGCTATCGCATAGTCAGGCTGCAAATTCTCCAAACTTTTATGCTCTGCTTTCCTTTTTTTTTTGAGATGGAATGTCGCCCAAGCTGGAGTGCAGTGGCCAGATCTCAGCTCACTGCAAGCTCCGCCTCCCGGGTTCACGCCATTCTCCTGCCTCAGCCTCCCAAGTAGCTGGGACTACAGGCGCCCGCCACCTCGCCTGGCTAGTTTTTTTTTGTATTTTTTAGTAGAGACGGGGTTTCACCGTGTTAGCCAGGATGGTCTCGATCTCCTGACCTTGTGATCCGCCCGCCTCGGCCTCCCAAAGTGCTGGGATTACAGGCTTGAGCCACTGCGCCCGGCCACTCTGCTTTCCTTATAAAACAGAATGCCTTGAACAGAATCCAAGTCACCTCTTGAATGCTTTGCTACTTAGAAATTTCTTCTACCTGGCCAGGCACAGTGGCTCATG
>NW_016899957.1:0-244 GCF_001698545.2 Rhinopithecus bieti | reverse complement strand
AAGGTTAAATGTGATTAACTACAATTTATTGTATATTTTCAAAACCTAGAGGAGAGGATTTTGAATGCTCACAACACAAAGAAATTATGCATGTTTGAAATGATGGATATGCTAATTACCCTGATTTTATCATTATACATTATATATGCAAATTAAAATATCACTCTGTATTACTCCTAAATATGTACAATTATTATTATTTTTTTTTTTATTATACTTTAAGTTCTAGGGTACATGTGCATAA
>NW_016899956.1:0-245 GCF_001698545.2 Rhinopithecus bieti | reverse complement strand
TTTTACCTGAAGATATTTCCTTTTTTGCCATTGGACTCTATGCACTCCTGAATATCCCTTTGCAGATTCTACAAATTCAGTGTTACCAAATTGCTCAATGAAAGTAAAATTGAATCTCTGTGAGGTGAATTCACCCATCACAAAGCAGTTTCTCAGAAAGCTTCTTTCTAGTTCAAATCTGAGGATATTTCCTTTATAACCATAGGCTTCAATGTGTTCCCAAATATCTCCTCTCAGATACCACA
>NW_016899955.1:0-240 GCF_001698545.2 Rhinopithecus bieti | reverse complement strand
GTTTTGTTGTTGTTGTTTTGTTTTTTATCTTATAAAATCTTATCTTATAAACTTGTTTTGTTGTTGTTGTTTTGTTTTTTGAGACAGGGTCTTGTTCTGTCCCTAAGGCTGGAGTGCAGTGGCACTGTCATAGCTCACTGCAGCGTTGAACTCCCAGGCTCAAGCAGTACCCCTTGTATTCTCAGCCTCCTTAGCAGCTGGGAATACAGGTGCATGTCACCATGCCTGGCAATTAAAAAA
>NW_016899954.1:0-430 GCF_001698545.2 Rhinopithecus bieti | reverse complement strand
CTTTATTTCTGCCTTCATTTCATTAGGTACCCAGTAGTCATTCAGGAGTGGGTTGTTCAGTTTTCATGTAGTTCAGTGGCTTTGCGTGACTTTCTTAATCCTGAGTTCTAGTTTGATTGCACTGTGGTCTGAAAGACAATTTGTTATAATTTCTGTTCTTTTACATTTGCTGAGGAGTGCTTTACTTCCAACTACGTGGTCAATTTTGGAATAAGTGTGATGTGTATATTCTGTTGATGAATGTATATTCTGTTGGTTTGGGGTGGAGAGTTCTGTAGATGTCTATTAGGTCCACTTGGTGCAGAGCTGAGTTCAATTCTGGGATATCCTTGTTAACTTTCTGTCTCATTGACCAGTCTAATGTTGACAGTGGGGTTAAAGTCTCCCATTGTTATTGTGGGGAGTCTAAGTCTCTTTGTAGGTCTCTAAG
>NW_016899952.1:0-1100 GCF_001698545.2 Rhinopithecus bieti | reverse complement strand
CCCGGCTGTCCTTTGGGAAGCAGACCTCTCCTGTGTCCCTGCCGGGAGAAGGGGTATTATTGCTCTTTGCTCTGAGAACACAACCCATCCCCACCCGCCTTCTCAGGTGTGAGCAACGTCCCTCCAGACAGGCTCTCTGGTGACTGCCTGTTCCTCCTCTATCCAGAGCAGCTTGGCCAGGTCAAAACCCTCAGGACCTACCCCTGGATATGTCAGCACATGGAGGGCTGAGCCCATCACGACCACGGAGTAAGTCGGGATGAATCTCTCTAGCTCTGAACCCCTGCTCTGTCCCAGGCTCCCTTTCCTGTATCTCAACAAGCCATGTTCCACGGAGTTCCTGGGTAACGCCCCACTTCCTCCTGCACCACCACGGTGAAGGTGTGGTGACCACAGTACAATCAGATGGCCAGGGAAGAGAGGACACCAAAATGGTCAGGAAGAGATGAGAAAGCCATTCACCAGTCCCAAGGGAGCAATAGAGTGACTGAGAACTGTCCCTTTGACCATGGGACTCACAGACCCCTCTGAGCGACCAGCACAGGCCTCTCCTCCCAAGAGGTAGGAGAGATTCAGCCTGCACACCTCCAGGAAGGACAGTTTCTTCTGGGACACCCAGGTCCTGAATGTCCATCCTTGGAAGTTGCAGCCAAGCTAGACACAATTAGAGAAACGAAGGGTCCCTCTCACCAAGCAACACACAGCTCACCCATAGCACAATGTGGTGTCCCTATGACAGGGACCTGATGCAGCTCCAGCTTCCTGCACTGAATGGGAGAGCCAGATGGGGATGAAAGAGGGCAAGGGGTGTGAATGTGCACCCCGACCCAGAGCCATTGGGACAGGAGGCTGAGGCCCAGAACTGTGCTTGCCCAACCTACAGGGTATGTGTGTGACTGTGTGTGTCTGTGTGTGTCTCTTTTGTGTGTGTTTGTGTTTTGCACATAGTGTATACCGAGGTTTGGTGACAAAATCACTGCTGAAAAGGCAGAGGCCTCCACGATTCCCAGGGACCTGACACACAGACAAAAGAAGAAAGAGAAGGAGGGACAAGGAGGCTGGACTGAGAGGGGAGGGGACAGAGAGGTGTCCTGGGTGCA
>NW_016899951.1:0-227 GCF_001698545.2 Rhinopithecus bieti | reverse complement strand
TTCAAACAATTTTAGATTATATGAAATATTCAAATAATTTGACTTTATAATATAATCTCACTCAAGCATAAAATAGTCCCTATTTGAAAGCCCAACAGGAATGCATATGAATAAGTTTCTTGCTCTAAATTTAATACTCTTTAAGAATTATATTTTAAAAGATGATGTGAACAGTTCAACATCTTTACATATTTTAGTAAATCACATTGTATGTTTATTATACAATT
>NW_016899950.1:0-1231 GCF_001698545.2 Rhinopithecus bieti | reverse complement strand
ACTGGGTCCTCAGTGAATATTTTTTAACTGACCATCCACATTTATTCTTTAAAGCAGTGAAAGGAGCCAAGAGTTGGAAGAATGTGGTGCTCTGTAAAAAAAGATATACAAATCTTATAAAAAATAGTCATAAATTTGTGGTCTTAATAAAACCCTGAACCTGAAATTAAAATGGATTTGAATAACTGGATTTCTTTCTTTCTTTAAAGATATTATTATGATTCTATTATTGCATGTGTAATCCATATTTATTATTGAAAATATACAATATACAAACAAGCAAAACAAGTTCCTTGACCAAGCGCTTACCCCTATCAGCAGTTTAGTATATGTACTTCCAGGCATTGTATGTATGCACTTGTGTGTGTTTATGATGAATAAATAAATACATATAAATATATTTTAATGAAATGGGATATATTATTCATGGTTCTGTGTTATTTTCACTTATATCTAGAATATCTTTTATGATACAATTTTAAGCATCTTTAAAGTTTACTTTAATAAAGTTACTTTCCAATGCAACTTTTTTTCATGCAGCATTTTAATGTGGAGTATTCTCTCCCTAATGCCTGCATATGTCAAGCGTTCTTGCATCAGCTGCAATATCTGCAATCAGCCAACTATGTTACTTAACTAGGAGGCCACCATAGAGCTGATTTTATCAAATTAGAAGTCTAACTATTGAGAGAGTATGAGCCCCTAAGTTTAAGTGATCTTTATGCTGCCCTCAGCAATCCTAAAATAACTTTCAAAATACACATAAAGAAATAAAATTTGCTTTGCCACTTCAGCGGGGAATGACTCAGTTAAGAAACATGTTTTCATCAGTTGTTATGTTGGAGGTGCTCATTATAATTTTCTGCTCTGTAATAAGACTTCACTTTGAAATAGCTAGAAGAATTTGCACTTCTGTGGGAATGGAGGTAGGGAGAAGCCTGAGCCTCTGAAATGTCTGAAGTGCTGAGTGACAACCATGTAACTGCCCACAGAAGACCTAGGCTCTTTTGGAGGAGTTAATTACCTGTATTGACATGATTCGCGGTTCTGGCATGCTGGCTATTACTGTCTGGGGCTTTGCTAGAGAAACATTCCCCAGATTACAGCCTTTCTTTGTATGACATACTTCAAATGTCTTCCAATTCAAAAGAATTCTAGAGAAGACCAAAGGCTTCTGGAATCTATTAACTTCCACAATCAGTAAGTTTGTGGTGCTTTCATGGCTGCTAAA
>NW_016899949.1:0-244 GCF_001698545.2 Rhinopithecus bieti | reverse complement strand
CCCCATAGTCCTGAATGTGCTCCTGAATATCCCTTTGCGGATCAGTCCATAACGGAGTTTCCAAGCTGCATAACGTAAAGAAAGCTTTATTTATGTGAGATGAATAAACATAGCAAAAGCAGATTCACAGAAAGCTTCTTTCCAGTTTTATCTGAAGATATTTCCTTTTTTTACCCTAGTCTTGAATATACTCCCAAATGTCCCTTCGCAGATCCATCCATGACAGTGTTCCAAGCTGGTAATG
>NW_016899948.1:0-1232 GCF_001698545.2 Rhinopithecus bieti | reverse complement strand
AATGCTTTTACACTGTTGGTGGGAGTGTAAATTAGTTCAATCATTGTGGAAGACAGATTCCTCAAGGATCTAGAGCAAGAAATATCATTTGACCCAGCAATCACATTACTGGGTATATATCCAGAGGATTATAAATCATTCTACTGTAAAGACTCATGTAGACATATGTTTATTGGGGCACTACTTACAATAGCAAAGACTTGAAACTAACCCAAATGCCCATTAATGATAGATTGGATAAAGAAAATGTGGCAAATATACACCATGGAATACTATGCAGCCATAAAAAAAGATGAGTTCATGTCCTTTGCAGGGACATGGGTGAAGCTGGAAACCATCATTCTCAGCAAACTAACACAGGAACAGAAAACCAAACACTGCATGTTCTCACTCATAAGTGAGAATTAAACAGTGAGAACACATGAACACAGGGAGGGGAATATCACACATCAGGGCCTGCCTGGGGTTGGGGCTAGGGGAGGGAGAGCATTAGGAGGAATACCTAATGTAGACGGCAGGTTGATGGGTGCAGCAAACCATCATGGCACATGTATACCTATGTAACAAACCTGCACATTCTGCACATGTATCCCAGAAGTTAAAGTATAATAAAAAATTTAAAAAATAAAATAAAGATATCTGGCTTCTGCTAAACATCCACCTTACCAAGATCAAGAACAGAAAAGTTGACATAGATTTTAGTCTGTCCCAGTGGGCACTAGCTCCTGCTTGTGGGTTTCAGCTTCTTGTTTTCCCCTAACTTACTTCCATTTATCTCTTTCCTTGATGTCTAATGGTCTTCAAGCTCTAACATTAGACACAAAGACAGTAACATTACACCTGAGACTAACTCCTTTCCACAATTGCATGAAGTCCAAAGCTTTTAAAATTTATAAATATGTGTGTGTATGGTCTTTGCGTAATTACATACATGCTAATATCTAACTACATTGTATGTCAGGAATAACGTGTGGTAATTGATTCCTTGGTATTTTGTTGGTATTTTGCTGTATACATGTGATAAAATAAATAATAAGTGCTTTGTTTATAGAAATTACATAAACAAACATTGACTTATTTTCTTATAAACAAAGAATAGTTATATATTTCATAAAATGAAAATAGAGGGTATGTAAAGAACATAAGCATAAAAGTAAACAGCATTATTTAGCTACTGTTAAAATTATTTGAGATAAATTTTGTTTGGAAAATATTTTAAAAGTGATTTATTT
>NW_016899947.1:0-246 GCF_001698545.2 Rhinopithecus bieti | reverse complement strand
AATATAAGGCGTGAGCCACTCTGCCTGGCCCATAGCTCCTCCTTTTAAAAAATACTTACTTCATATAGGATATGAGCTTATTCTGTTCCTTCTTTTTTTTTATTGGATGGAATTTCACTCTTATTGCCCAGGCTGGAGTGCAATGGCATGATCTCGGGTCACCGCAACCTCTGCCTCCTGGAGTCAAATGATTCTCCTGCCTCAGCCTCCCGAATAGCTGGGATTACAGGCGCATGCCACCACACA
>NW_016899946.1:0-246 GCF_001698545.2 Rhinopithecus bieti | reverse complement strand
AGGGCGCCTGTGGGAACAAGGCTGGCATGAAAGTCACTGGCTGCATGTGACAATCAGTGAAACAGCTGAGATTCACAGGCGCTCTGTAAATACTAGGAAGCAGGTCTTATGCTCAGCTGGGGACCCTCAGCAGGTGGCTACCCTAAGCCAACTGATGGCTCTCTTTTTTTAAGAAACGGTCTCTCTCTGTTGCCCAAGCTGGAGTGCAGTGGCACGATCATAGCTCACTATAGCCTTGAACTCCTA
>NW_016899945.1:0-246 GCF_001698545.2 Rhinopithecus bieti | reverse complement strand
TCTGATCAATGGCATCTAGCACTGTCCAGAGGGTCCGGATCGCTCTCTTCTGTACTGAGGTGAAGCAGATGTCAAACTCATAGCCAGCATCTCGCAGCGCCTGCCCGCCGCGCTTCGCCTCCTCGTGGCCCGCTGGGCTCAGGTCGGCGTCGTACCAGCCGCTGAAGCGGTTCTCCAGGTTCCATGCGCTCTCGCCGTGCCGGATCAGCACCAGTTTGTAGGCGGCCATGGCGGCGGGCTGAGGAT
>NW_016899944.1:0-242 GCF_001698545.2 Rhinopithecus bieti | reverse complement strand
TCTGTTTTATCAGAGACCAGGATTGCAAACCCTGCTTTTTATTGCTTTCCAGTTTTCTTCCCTTGCTGGCAAGAAGTTTTGTTCCTTTGGAGGAGAAGAGGCGTTCTGGTTTTGGAATTATCAGCCTTTCTGCTCTGGTTTCTCCCCATCTTTGTGGTTTTATCTACCTTTGGTCTTTGATGTTGGTGACCTACAATGGGGTTTTGGTGTGGATGTCCTTTTATTGATGTTGATGCTATTCC
>NW_016899943.1:0-431 GCF_001698545.2 Rhinopithecus bieti | reverse complement strand
CCATCAACCCTACCCCTGTGGTTACAGCAGCTGAGGAAGCAGAATTGCAGCTCTGTGGGAAGGAATGGGGCTGGAGAGTTCACACATAGACCAGTTCTTTCTTTTTTTGTGTGTGAGACAGAGTTTCACTTTTGTTGCCCAGGCTGGAGTCCAATGGCGTGATCTCAGCTCACCACAACCTCTGCCTCCTGGGTTCAAGTGATTCTCCTGCCTCAGCCTCCCGAGTAGCTGGGATTACAGGCATGTGCCCCATGCCTGACTACTTTTGTATTTTAGGAGAGACAGGATTTCTCCACGTGATTAGGTTGGTCTCCAAGTCCTGACCTCAGGTGATCCGCTGCCTCGGCCTCCCAAAGTGCTGGGATTACAGGCATGAGCCACCATGCCTGGCCGCATAGACCAGTTCTTATGAGAAGGGATCAGCTAAGAAC
>NW_016899942.1:0-210 GCF_001698545.2 Rhinopithecus bieti | reverse complement strand
TTTCTTTCTTTCTTTCTTTCTTTCTCTCTCTCTCTCTCTCTCTCTCTCTCTCTCTCTCTCTCTCTCTCTCTCTCTTTCTTTCTCTTTCTCTCTTTCTCTCTTTCTTTCTTTCTTTCTTTTTTTTTGAGATGGAGTCTTGTTCTGTGGCCCAGGCTGGAGTGTAGTGGCCTGATTTGGGCTCACTGCAAGCTCTGCCTTCCAGGTTCACAC
>NW_016899941.1:0-1351 GCF_001698545.2 Rhinopithecus bieti | reverse complement strand
TATTTTCTCCCTGAGGGTTACTGCATGTGAGAGATTTCATCTGCTTTACAGGACCATATTTGCTAGACAGACATCCTCTTTTTTCCATCCCATAACCTGTTTTGCTGCCATAGCCTGTATTGTCTTGTTCCAAGGTCCCCATTTTTTTCTGTAACTCCTATGCACTTTAATAAATTTGTAAAGTTTTCCTTTTATCTGCCTTTTGTCAGGTGACTTTTGAAAAAACTTTCAGAAAGCAGACGGAAGCCTTGTCACCTACACATCGTCATCATCACATGTGATGGAGCTCATGGAGAATTGCTGGTTTCCATCCTTTAACCAGGACATCCTAATAAAGATGGGATCCGAGGTCAGCACAACTAAGGCGATTTTGAGAGATGATCAAAACTTAACAGTGGCATATTGATACAAGTATATAATATACCTATGTGTATATATATATCATTGCTAAGCAAAACCAAAATTATAACAAAACAGAAACATAACAAAATCTCTATTACAGGCAGCAATATGAATGACTCAAAATATGCTGACCAATAGAAAATGCACAAAACAATATATACACGAAAGCTCATTTTGTTTTTTAATGTGCAATAACAGCACTATTTTCTGTAGAAAATATCCTCATTTGTAGGAAATATTACTTTGAATGAAGTTTCATAATATGTGCAACATGCAGAAAGTATAAAATGGTTCAACCATGATATTAAATAAATGAATAAATAAATGATATGCTGATAGATATAGATGTATAGAGACAAATATAACACAATAATTAACAATTTTATAAGTCATCTACTTTTTTAACTTTTCTGACTTTATTAATATTTAAAGTACAATTGGAAGGAGTATATGAGGAAAAGTAACCAATTTCAATTAATTTGTGAAAGTGAGAACTCAGATAATATAAAACCAACAGATCTGAATAATTTTATATTAAACTATAAGTTGCATATTTATAATAAAAGGCTTTGTTTTTTATACTTTTGGTTTTTTTGCTTACTCTTAAATTGTGTAAGTCCATTCAGATGAAGATTTTATTTTATGTATGTATGTATGTATTTATTTATTTGAGATGGAATCTCACTCTGTTGCCCAGGCAGGAGTGCAATGGTGCGATCTCAGTGCACTGCAACTTCTGCCTCCTGGGTTCAAGCAATTCTTCTGCCTCAGACTCCTGAGTAGCTGGGATTACAGGCGTGTGCCACCACACCAGTCTAATTTTATATTTTAGTAGAAACGGGGTTTCACCACATTGGTCAGGCTGGTCTCAAACTCCTGACATCAAATGATCCTCCTGCCTCAGCCTTCCAAAGTGCTGGGATTACAGGCATGAGCCACTGTGCCCTGC
>NW_016899940.1:0-244 GCF_001698545.2 Rhinopithecus bieti | reverse complement strand
GAGATGGAGTATCACTCTGTTGCCCAGGCTGAAGTGCAGTGGTGTGATCTTGGCTCACTGCAACCTCTGCCTCCTGGGTTCAAGCGATTCTCCTGCCTCAGCTTCCTGGGTTGCTAGGACTACAGGCGTGTGCCACTATGCGCAGTTAATTTTGTATTTTAGTAGAGACAAGGTTTTGCATGTTGGCCAAGCTAGTGTCGAACTCCTGACCTTAAGTGATCCACCCACCTCGGCCTCCCAAAGT
>NW_016899939.1:0-241 GCF_001698545.2 Rhinopithecus bieti | reverse complement strand
ACACACACACACACATATACACACACATACACACGTATACACACACATATACACACATACACACATATACACACACATACACACACACACATACATACACATATACACACACATACACACACACATATACACACACACATACATACACATATACACACACATACACACACACATACACACACACACACACACACACATATACACACACATACACACACATATACACACACATACACACACA
>NW_016899938.1:0-555 GCF_001698545.2 Rhinopithecus bieti | reverse complement strand
AAAAAAAAAAGTCTATCCTACCAAACTCAGTGTTCCTGAACAGACACTTTGTCCTGAATCAGATTCTGTATATCTGAGGAACAGGGCAGCAGGCAGTTATGGGACACTCACTTTGTGCTGGAAAGATAGTCTGAGCTTTATGTGTATCAGCTCATTTCTGCACTGCCCCACCATCTCCAGTAGTCGCTGCCAAAAGGCCATCTGAGAGTGAGACTTTCCTTTCTTATTTTAATTTTATTCTGTGTTATTTTATGGGTACACAGTAGATGTGTATATTTATGGGGTACATGAGGTCACTTTTAGTTACTTAAAACTAGAGTAATATTTCTTTATTGATAGAAATAAATATTTCTTTTCTCCTCTATTAAAATGCAAGTACCAGCCCAGTGTGGTGGCTCACACCTGTAATCCCAGCACTTTGGGAGGCCGAGGTGGGCAGGTCACGAGGTCAAGAGATCCAGACCATCCTGGCCAACATGGTGAAACCCCATCTCTACTAAAATACAAAATTAGCTGGGCATGGTGGTGCACTCCTGTCATCCCAGCTAGTTGGGA
>NW_016899937.1:0-1993 GCF_001698545.2 Rhinopithecus bieti | reverse complement strand
CGAAGCAGTGCGCTACCACGCTGCACTTGTTGCAGGCCACCCTCCACTTGGGGCCCGAGGTGGGGTCCAGCACCAGCACGCCGCTCTCGCATTCCACGCACTGGCCGATGCCCAGCATGCTCAGCGAGTGCTGGCAGGAGGGGTGCGTACACTCGTTGCAGCCCATGCCTGGTGGGAGAGGGGAGCCCCGTAAAGGCATGCCCACTGTGCCCACCTGCCCTCTGCGGCCTGCTCCCAATGCCTCAAGCTCCTGGATCCTTTGTCCCAGCAGAAGGAACTCTTCTTCGCCTCGCTCTTGGGGACAGCCTTGCTCATGCTTTGGCTCCTGGCTGCCAGTATCCCTGTTTTTTGCTTATCTGAAACCTCCTCAACTTTCAAGGCCCCTTGCTGGCGCCATCCCAGTGGGTTTCAGTCGACTCCATCCCCGCTTTGCTTTGCTGCCACAGCTCGTTACTGGTAATGCCACATGACCCTCGTGTCACTGGGCCACATGGGACTACCCTGTCAGCTGCTCTGGAGGCAGCAGGAGAGCGGGGATGGGGTCTCACTTTCCCGGAAGCATGGGTGCAGACTGACGCCTGAGGAGGCTCTCTGCAGAGCACACGGTGAATGTGGGCAGACACCTCACTCCTGCTGGTTCCTGGTCTGGCTTGGTGCTCTCTGTCCTGCATGCCTGGACACATGCACTCCCTCCTCCAGTAATGAGGACGAGGATGAGGATGGAGGACAGTGGTGGACGCTGACTGGGGTGCCTGCTCACTGGGTGGGTCTCCCGACTGTTCCATCCTTTTGCTCACTCAGCTCCAGAGGGAGCACTGCACACCTGTGCCCAGGTCCTGAGGGTGGACTAGGGTTGCCTGCTCAATTCTGACACAGAGAGGGGTAGCACCACTGCCTGAGGCCTGACCAGTGCCCCAGTTACATCCAGGGTCTCTTGTCTCAGTGCCAATGAGTGCAGGAAAGGCCAGGGTGAGGGGTCCCCTCAGAGTCCATCCTGGTGCAAGGCAGGGGTTGGCACTGAACAGAGACTGCTGTTACCCATGGATAGGAGGGAGTGGCCGCACTCACCTTTCTTCATGTCTCGGAAGGGTGGGTGGTTGTAGCAGTAGGGGCACAGTGGGTAGCTCTTGCCTCGAGAGCCTGATGACCACAGGACCAGCTCGAAGTCATCCAGAGGGCAGCGGAGCTCCTTGTAGAGCTTGATGGTGCCGTTCTGGGGAGTGTGTAGGTCTCATCGCAGTGGGAGCAGTGCAGGCGGCTTGGCTTGGCCTACGGCAATGCCAGGCAGGGGCGTGAGGGTCACTGGGGCCACCACTTGGCCTGCACCCCACTCCTCTCATAATACAAAATATGTAACCTGTCATGCAGAACCCGTGACACACTGCCAGGCAAGGAGCATGAGTCTCTGGCCCTTGTTCCACGCGTGCAGAAAAGGCAATTCTAAAATCTCTGTGCGTACGTTAATGCCCATGATGGCAAGTGGCATGGTGTTAGGGAAAACGCACCACATGTATTTGCGCGGCCTAATGGCTGTGTGTTCTAGGGGACATGGGGACACTGGATATTTTTTTGGCAAGGCTGCTTTATGCTCATTCTTCTGTGACAACCAGGACAAAGAACATGATTCCTGCGTGACCAGCGATAAAGCTGAGGCCTACAGGGGTGAGGTAGCTTGCCTGAGTTAGTGTTCCCTGCACCTACCTGGATGTACTTCATGAAGCGGTGGCACTTCCCACAGCGTGAGAGGGGCTTGCCTGTGGCCGCCAGTGGCGAGAAAGACACCTCCATTAACTCATCCATGCCTGCGGGCAAGCAGAGTGCAGGAGTCATCTCCCTCCCAGCCTCCAGCAGAAGGCTCCGAGTATGAAAGGGTCCCTATAGATAGTGGTTTCTACTGCCCTGTGTGTCAGGGGCGCATGCTCCTGACTGTGTGTGGTGTTACTGCACCTGCTCTTTCAACCCAGCCAGGAGGTGTCACTGCCCTCGCCTATGG
>NW_016899936.1:0-430 GCF_001698545.2 Rhinopithecus bieti | reverse complement strand
TTGTCTGATTACTCTGGCAAGGACTTCCAGTACTGTGTTGAAGAGGAGTGGTGAGAGTGGGCATCCTTGTCTTGTTCCAGTTCTCAGAGGGAATGCTTTCAACTTTTCCCCATTCAGTATTATGTTGGCTGTGGGTTTGTCATAGTTGGCTTTTACTATGTTAAGGTATTTCCCTTGTATGCTGATTTTGTAGAGAGTTTTGATCATAAAGGGATGCTGGATTTTGTTGAATGCTTTTCTGCGTCTATTGAGATGATCATGTGGTTTTGTTTTAATTCTGTATGTGTTGTATCATATTTGTTGACCTGCGTATTTAAACCATCCCTGCATCCCTGGTGTGAAACCTACTTGATCATGGTGGATTATCTTTTTGATACGTTGTTGGATCTGGTTAGCTAGTATTTTGTTAAGGATTTTAGCATCTATGCTC
>NW_016899935.1:0-211 GCF_001698545.2 Rhinopithecus bieti | reverse complement strand
TTTATGTGTGTGTGTGTGTTTGTGTATGAGATGTCCTATATATGAGAGACACAGAGGGGTAGAGAGAGAGAAAAGCAAATATGGCAAAATGTTAATAATTGTTGACTCTAAGAATTTAGGGGAGGAAAAGAGTGTATATGGGCATACATTTTGCTATTTTTTCAGTTTTCTATATGTTTGAAATTGTTCACAAAAAGACTTCGGGAAAGAA
>NW_016899934.1:0-219 GCF_001698545.2 Rhinopithecus bieti | reverse complement strand
AGTCAGTTTTCTCACCTGTTCCATTTATTGGAAACCTGGGTTCAAAAAAAAGTGACTCTCACTCCAGGTACCTGCATGACCCCAAGCTTGATGCTGAGATTTAAGACCTGGTACCTGCATGACCCCAAGCTCAGGGTTGAGATTTAAGACCTGGTACCTGTATGACCCCAAGCTCAGTGCTGAGATTTAAGTCCTGGTACCTGCATGACCTCAAGTTCA
>NW_016899933.1:0-952 GCF_001698545.2 Rhinopithecus bieti | reverse complement strand
TAAATTAAAGAAAATTATTTGCACAATTGTTTAAAAATTTACTGAGCACTTTTCTCCTTATTTAATTTTATTTGATGCCTCCTGCAATACTAAATTGCCTACATAACAAAGTTGAAAAAAAACAGGTACAGAGAAGATAAGCAATTTACTTAACTCACAAATGGGAAATGGAAGCTCCACATTTGTTCTCAAATTCAATTATTTTTTCATTACAACATTTTGCTATCTATATTTCTTCACGTAGAAAGTCAAATTAGTTCTTTATTTCAAGTACAGAACTGTTATGGTTAAAGAAGTCTTCATTTTAGAATTGTGACTATTGTACAGTACATTCAATTCAGTGACAACATGTGTTGAAAATCTAATATGAACCAGGAGGTGGGGCAAGATGGACAAAGAGAAGCTTCCACCAATTGTCCTCCCTGCAGGAACACCAAAATTAACAACTAGTTACATACACAAAAAAGTATTTTAATAAGAACCAAAATTAGGTGAGTGATCACAGTACCTGAATGTAACTTCATATCACTGAAAGAGGCACTGATGAGAGTAGGAAAACAGTCTTGAATTGCTGATGCCACCCTGACAGAGGCTGTGTGGCAGGGAGAGAGAATCTGTGTGCTTGAGGGAGGGAGAACATGGTAAGTGTGGGACTTTGCATTGGAACTCAGTGTTGCTAAAATTGGGCAGAACTCAACCGACTTCAAATTGTACTGCAGAGTTCCAGTAACCTGGTAAAATAGCCTTGTAATGGCATAAAACAGACACATAGATAAATGGAATAGAATAGAGAACCCAGAAAGAAATTCTTGCATCTATAGTGAACTCATTTTCAACCAAGGTGCCATGAACACGCATCGGGAAAATGACAGTCTCTTCCACAAACTGTGCTGGGAAAACTGGGTATCCATATGCAAAAGAATGAAATTAGGCCTCTATCTCTCACCATATA
>NW_016899932.1:0-219 GCF_001698545.2 Rhinopithecus bieti | reverse complement strand
ATGTATATGTGTGTGTGTGTATATATGTATATGTGTGTGTATATGTATGTATGTGTGTGTATGTATATATGTATATGTATGTGTGTGTGTATATGTATATGTATGTGTGTATATGTATGTATGTGTGTGTATATGTATATGTATGTGTGTGTGTATATATGTATATGTATACGTGTGTATATATGTATATGTATGTGTGTGTATATGTATATGTATGTG
>NW_016899931.1:0-218 GCF_001698545.2 Rhinopithecus bieti | reverse complement strand
CACGGGTGAGGTGCGCACAGCGCGTGCCTTGGGCGACAGGGACGCGGCCCGCCAGCGCCTGCTGGTCGCTGTGCGTGATGGAGGACAGCCACCACTCTCCGCCACCGCCACGCTGCACCTAATCTTCGCGGATAGCCTGCAAGAGGTATTGCCAGACCTTAGCGGCCACCCGGAGCCCTCTGACCCCAGACGGAACTGCAGTTTTACCTGGTGGTGGC
>NW_016899930.1:0-246 GCF_001698545.2 Rhinopithecus bieti | reverse complement strand
TTCTCTCTAGATATTATCTGACGATATTTGCTTTTTTAAGATGGGTCCCAATGGGCTCCCAAATATCACTTTGCAGATTCCACGAAAAGAGTGTTAGCAAACTGCTTCCTGAGGACTCAGTTGTAACTCTGAACTGAACTCACAGATCACAATGAAGTTTCTCAGAATGATTCTTTCATGTTTTCAACTGATGATATTTCCTTTATCAGCGCAGCCCTCACTGCAATTCAAAGTAGCCCTTGTCCG
>NW_016899929.1:0-246 GCF_001698545.2 Rhinopithecus bieti | reverse complement strand
TTTATTTATTTATTTATTTATTTTGAGACGGAGTCTTGCTCTGTGGCCCGGGCTGGAGTGCAGTGGCTGGATCTCAGCTCACTGCAAGCTCCGCCTCCCGGGTTTATGCCATTCTCCTGCCTCAGCCTCCCTAGTAACTGGGACTACAGGCGCCCGCCACCTCGCCCGGCTAATTTTTTGTATCTTTACTATCAGTAGAGACGGGGTTTCACTGTGTTAGCCAGGATGGTCTCGATCTCCTGACCT
>NW_016899928.1:0-217 GCF_001698545.2 Rhinopithecus bieti | reverse complement strand
CACACAGACACACACACAGACACACAGACACACGCAGACACACAGACACAGACACACACACACAGACACACACAGACACACACACAGACACACACACAGACACACAGACACACAGACACACACACACAGACACGGCCACAGACACACGTACACACACCCACAGACACACACACACACACACAGACACACAGACACACACACAGACACACAGACACAC
>NW_016899927.1:0-417 GCF_001698545.2 Rhinopithecus bieti | reverse complement strand
GAGAGATGGGCCACTGGCCTTGGCCAGGGCCCTACAGTCTGGGTTAAAACTCCAACTGCCATTTTTTTTTTTTTTTTTTTTTGACATATAGAGTGTAAAGAGTTTTGTCAGGTCAAGTAGCCTCAGGGCTGGAGCTGACATGAGTTTTCTTTTAACTCATGAAAAGCTTGTTGCTGCTGGTTGTAATAGATGTAGTTTATCTAATTTATATTTTATTGACTGTCATTTACTAAAATATTGATTTAAATCCTGTAACTATTTGTTTTCAAGCTTTAAATTGATCTGGTATTTCTTGTGGTTAATTTCAAGGTTAAATTGATCTGGTGTTTCTCAATTGCATCTAAATAGATGTGAGAGTTGAAAGACCATGGCCGGGCGCGGTGGCTCAAGCCTGTAATCCCAGCACTTTGGGAGGCC
>NW_016899926.1:0-226 GCF_001698545.2 Rhinopithecus bieti | reverse complement strand
ATTGGGAGGTGGGGCCTAATAGGAGTGTTTAAGTCTTGAGGGTGGAGCCTCACGGATGGATTAGTGTTGCTATAAAAGAGGTCGAGGGAGTGGTTTGTTCACTTTCAATCTTACACCGTGTGAGGATACAGTGTTCCTCCCACTCCCCTTCCCACTTCCATCTTCTGCAGTGTGAGGACACAGCAAGAAGGCCCTCACCAGACACCAGATGCTGGTGCCTTGGTCT
>NW_016899925.1:0-416 GCF_001698545.2 Rhinopithecus bieti | reverse complement strand
GTTCAAACACTTGAATTTCAAACTTATCCCACCGGGACAGCTCAAACAGCAGTAACAATCTAGATCTTTCCAGGAAGTGAGGGTAGAGCCCCTGGCATTCCTCCTGAGAGCCCTGTGTTAGGTCCTAGAAGTATCTACTGCTGCTGCAGTTGCTGCTGTTGCTCCATTTGCAACTTCTCAGTCTCAAAGACAATGGGAAGAACCAGGATCATAAAGGAAGTGGTCCCAATCCACGAGGCTGCCCTGGAAAATCTGTACATTTTTTGAGCCACAAAGAGGGAAAGATCAAAAGTGGCTCCGGCCGCGGACCGGGCCCTCTCTGGAAACATCTCTGTCAGGCCCCATAGTCTCTCCGACAGGGTCTCAACTAGCTCCTCATGGTCGTCCTCCTCCAGCTCCTCCTCAGGCTTCTCCGC
>NW_016899924.1:0-1104 GCF_001698545.2 Rhinopithecus bieti | reverse complement strand
CCACATCCATCCATCCATATTCCACCCAGCATTTATCCATCCATTACCTAAGCAACATCCATCATATATCCACCACCACCATATATTCATCACCCAGCTATCCGTCCATCATCATCCATCCGGACAGCTGTTGCCATGGGAAGACGGGCCCAGAGTTTCCACATCTTTTGATATTTTAAGAAACACTGGAGATATGTTTTGTTTTGTTTTGTTTTGTTTTGTTTTGAGACGGAGTCTCGCTCTGTTGCCCAGGCTGGACTGCAGTGGCCAGATCTCAGCTCACTGCAAGCTCTGCCTCCTGGGTTTATGCCATTCTCCTGCCTCAGCCTCCCGAGTAGCTGGGACTGCAGGTGCCCGCCACCTCGCCTGGCTAGTTTTTTGTATTTCTTTTTTAGTAGAGACGGGGTTTCACCATGTTAGCCAGGATGGTCTCGATCTCCTGACCTCGTGACCCGCCCGTCTCGGCCTCCCAAAGTGCTGGGATTACAGGCTTGAGCCACCGCGCCCGGCTGGAGATATGTATTTATATGTGAAATCTCTAACCTAATGTGAAATACTCGGAAAAGACTGTGTGGATGGAAACACACACATCCAACAGGTGTCTATCATTCATTCCACATGCATCATTGATCCATCACCCATTCCCACAGTCACCCTCCATTCATCCATCGTCCACCCACTAACCCCTCTGTCCTCCATCTTGCATGCATCCACTGAGCTGCCCCTCCTTTATGTCAGGCCCTGGGCCAGAGTCAGAGTTACAGAGATAAAGCAGGCAGAGATCCTGCTTCTGTGGAGCTTTTGGGGAAATTACAGCCCCATTAGATGGATGTTGCATGGACAGATGGAAGCAAAACTGCCAAGCCCAGAAGGGAACCATCGCCAGGAGTGACTGTTCAGGGAAGGCTTCTCAGGACAGGGCGTCTGACCTAAGACTTGAACAATGAACAGGGGTTTGGTGGCTGAAGAGGGAAGGGAAGAGCACGTGCAAAGGCAGGGATATATCTTCATAGGCCCTGCAGCCAGCTCAGCACCAATGAGTCAAATCTGGAGTGGAAGGAAGGGAAACCAGCCTTGAGTGCCATGCCAGGGATTTTCTTTCTT
>NW_016899923.1:0-1011 GCF_001698545.2 Rhinopithecus bieti | reverse complement strand
CTTCCTGGTGCAGTGCTCAAACCTCAGGCATAATCCAAGAGAGCTCCTGGTGCAGTGCCTGCACCTTAGGGATGATCAAAACACCCCTAGTGCAGTGCTGACACCTCAGGCACAATTTAAGACACTTCCTGGTGCAGTGTTCACACCTGAGGGATGATCCAAGACATCTGATGCAGTGCTGCCACTTCAGGGATGATCCTAGAGACCTCCTTGTGCAGTGCCTGCACCTCAGGTTTGATCCAAGACACCTCATCATGTAGTGATCCCACCTCAGAGATGATATAAGAGACCTCCTGGTACATGGGTCACACCTGAGGCATGATAAGACACTTCCAGGTGCAATGTTCACACCTCAGGGATGATCCAAGACACCTCGTGATCTAGTACTCTTCCCTCTGTTGATTCAAGACACCTGCTTGTGCAGTGCTCACATCTCAGGGAGGATCCAAGACACCTCCTGCTACAGTGCTCAC
Source organism: Rhinopithecus bieti (assembly GCF_001698545.2). NCBI lineage: Eukaryota > Metazoa > Chordata > Mammalia > Primates > Cercopithecidae > Rhinopithecus > Rhinopithecus bieti. The sequence continues at coordinate 538 of NW_016899923.1, read as the reverse complement.
ACCTCAGGAATGATTCAAGACACTTCCTGATGCAGTTATCCTACCTCAGGAATGATTCAAGACACCTCCTGGTGCAATGCTCACTTTTGAGATGATCCAAGATACCTGCTGGTACAGTGCTCAACCTCCAGGAATGATCCAAGACACCTCCTGGTGCAGTGTTCACAGGCAGAATACAAGACATCTCTTAGTGCAGTGCTCACACCTCAAGGATGACTCAAGACACCTCCTGGAGTAGTGCTCCCTCCCCAGGGATGATCTAAGACCCCTTTGGTGTAGCGCTGTTGCCTTAGGGATGATTCAAGATGTCTCCTGGTGAAGTGTTCCCACCTCAGGGAAGATTCAAGGCACCTGCTGGTGTAGTGCTCCTAGCTCAGGGATGATGCAACATGCAAGACACTTCCTGGTGCAGTGATCCCACCTCAGGGATGCTCTAAGTCACCTCCTCGTGTAGTGCTCACAATTCAGGGATGATCCTAGACACATCCTGGTACAGTGTTCACACCTCAGGTGTGATGCAAGACACCTTCTCTTGCAG
>NW_016899922.1:0-219 GCF_001698545.2 Rhinopithecus bieti | reverse complement strand
CATACATATACATATATACACACACATATACATATACATATATACACACACATACATATACATATACACACACATACATACATATACACACATACATATACATATATACACACACATACATATACATATATACATACACACATACATATACATATACACACACATACATACATATACACACATACATATACATATACACACACACATACATATACATAT
>NW_016899921.1:0-410 GCF_001698545.2 Rhinopithecus bieti | reverse complement strand
TGTGCACCGCTGAACATAGACCCTTATCAGTAGTTCTGGTTTTCCCTTTGTCCTGTTCCTTCAGAAGCATGTGATCTTTGTTAGACCCTTATTAGTAGGTCTGCTTTTGCCCTTTGAAGCATGTGATCTTTATACCTACTCTCTGTTCTTACACCCCTCCCCTTTTGAAACCGTTAATAAAACTTGCTTGTCTGAGACTCAGGGGCATGACAGTCCTACCAATATGTGATATCACCCCTGGTGGCCTACCTGTAAAATTCCTCTCTTCATACTGTCTCTCTTTATTTGTCAGCTGGCTGACACTTATGGAAAATAGAAATAACCTACGTTGAAATATTGGGAGTGGGTTCCCCAGTAGTCAGGTTTGTCAAAGATCAGATGGTTGTAGATGTGTGGAATTATTTCTGAGG
>NW_016899920.1:0-245 GCF_001698545.2 Rhinopithecus bieti | reverse complement strand
ATGCACACACACACGCACACATACACATGCACACACATGCACACACACACGCACACATACACATGCACACACAGCACACACACACAGCACACACATGCACACACACGCACACATACACATGCACACACATGCACACACACGCACACATACACATGCACACACATGCACACACACACACGCACACACACATGCACACACACATGCACACAACAGCACACACACACATGCACACACACACGCACACA
>NW_016899919.1:0-246 GCF_001698545.2 Rhinopithecus bieti | reverse complement strand
GAGTTCCAAATATCCACTTGCACACTGCACAAACTAAGTCTTTCCAAACTGCTCTATGCAAAGAAATGTTCAACTCTGTGAGTTTAATACACACATCACAAAGCAGTTTCTGAGAATGATACTGTCTAGTTTTTATACGAAGATATTTCCTTTTGTACCATTGGCCTCATACTGCTAGAATTTTCCACTTGCAAATTCCACAAAAAGAGTGTTTCCAATCCGCTCTGTCTAAAGGAAGGTTCAACC
>NW_016899918.1:0-1530 GCF_001698545.2 Rhinopithecus bieti | reverse complement strand
GAGTGAATGAGTGAGTGAGGGAGTGAGGGAGAGAATGAGTGAGTGAATGAGTGAGGGAGTGAATGAGTGAGGGAGTGAGGGAGTGAATGAGTGAATGAGTAAATGAATGACTGAGTGAATAAGTGAATGAGTGAGTTAGCAAATGGATGGATAATGATGGATGGGTGGATGGATGCGCGGTTGGAAGAGTGAATGGATTAATTGGAAAATGTATGAATAAATGAACAAATAAGTGAGTGAATGAATGAAGCATGGGACAGGTATAAGCGAGTGAATTTATGAATGAGCAAAGACTGAATGTGTGCATGAATATGTAAATAAGTGAAGAAATGAGTGAGTAAATAAATGGATGGGTAGATGACGAGTGAATAAATGAGTGAGTGAATAAATGAATGGATCTTCTTTGCCAGATAGACCACCCTCTCTGAGAGAAAGAGAGCGGCCAGTTGTTTGCCAGGGGTTCCAGCCAGGTCTGGACCTGAAGGGAGAAATCCGGGCTGAGCCTCCCCAGCAAAGGGACAGGCACCCTAGTCCCTCTTCCTCCTCCTTTTACCTTCTCATGAGTATAAATCCCCTCCTCTAACCCCTGGTTAGTCCAGCACACCTGGATCCGACCACACTTCCACCTGCTCTGAGTTCTCCCTCCTCTCATCTGGCCCTGGGAGGCCCCTCCCTGGACTTCCTGCATCCACTCCCACCCCTGCAGGCCGGTCCATTCACACAACAGACCTAACAGTCTTACAGCTATGGTTCTCACCTCCCCTGCACAGCAGAATCACCTGGGGAACTTTGTAAAATAACAGTGCCCAGGTCTGCCCTCGAGTGTCTGACTGCATTTGGCTCCATTAGGGCCCAAGTGTTAGCAACTGGTTGTTTTTTTAATAAGACCCCACGTGATGCCAATATAAAGCCAGGTTTGAGAACCACTGTCTTAAAGGCACATCGCTCTCAAGATAGAGTCCAAGTGGAATGGAAAATAGAAGAGGAGAGGACAAGACAGGATGGAACAGAACACATCAGAACAAAATGGATCAGAATAGAACAGAACCGATCCAAATGGATTAGAATAGAGCAGGACAGATCAAAATAGAATGGATCGGGCCGGGCACGGTGGCTCACGTTTGTAATCCCAGCACTTTGGGAGGCCGAGGTAGGTGGATCATGAGCTCAGGAGATTGAGACCATCCTGGCTAACACGGTGAAACCCCGTCTCTACTAAAATACAAAAAATTAGCCAGGCATGGTGCATGGTGGTGCACACCTGTAGTCCCAGCTGCTCGGAGGGCTGAGGCAGGAGAATCACTTGAACCTGGGAGGTGGAGGTTACAGTGAGCCGAGATTGCGCCACTGCACCCCAGCCTGGGTGACAGAGCTAGACTCAGTCTCAAAAAAAAAAAAAAAAAAAAAAGGATCAGAATAGAACAGAGCAGATCAGAATGGATCAGAATAGAATAGAACAGATCAGAACGGATCAGGATAGAACAGAATAGAACAGAACAGCATCCCAACCCCACTTAATCATCAGCGCCT
>NW_016899917.1:0-1229 GCF_001698545.2 Rhinopithecus bieti | reverse complement strand
CACAAAGCCGTTTCACAGAAAGCTTCTTTGTAGTTTTATCTGAAGATATTTCCTTTTCACTATAGGCCTCAATATGCTCTGAAATATTCCATTGCAGATTCCAAGAATACAGTGTTAGTAAACTGCTCAATGAAATAAACAGGGTAACGCTATGAGATGAATTTTCCCATCACAAAATAGTTTCTCAGAAAGCTTCTTTCTAGTTTTCATCTCAGGATATTTCCTTTTCCACCATAGCCTTCAATGCGATCCAAATATTCATTCTCAGATTCCCCACAAACCGTGTTACCAAGCTCTTTTATGAAGAGAAAGGTGTAACTCTGTAAGATGAATTCACACATCACAAAACTTTCTCAGAAAGTATCTTTCTAGTTTTACCTGAGGATATTTCCATTGTGATTATAGGCTTCAATGCAATCCAAAATATCCCTTCTCAGATTCACAAAAAACAGTGCTGCCAAATTGTTCCATGAACAGAATTATATACATCTGTGAGATGAATTCAGAAATCACAAAGCAGTTTCTCAGAAACCTTCTTTCTAGTTTTGTCTGAGGATATTTCCTTGGTCAACCTAATCTTCAATACACTCCGAATTATCCCATTGCAGATTCCAAGAAAACAGTCTTAGCAAACTGCTCAGTGAAAAGAACAGTGTAACTCTGTGAGATAAATTCACACATCACAAAGCAATTTCTCAGAATTTGTCTTTTGGTTTTCTATGAGGTTATTTCCTTTGTCACCATAGGCTTCAATGTGCTCCCAAATATCCTATTGCAGAGTCTACTAAAGCAGCGTTAGCTAACTGCTGAATGAGAAGAACAACGTAACTCTTTGAGATGAATTCATACATCACAAAGCAGGTTCTCAGAAAGCTTTCTTGTTTTATGACAGGATATTTTCTTACTCACTATAGGTCTCAATGCGATCCCAAATATCCGTTTGCAGATACCACGAAAACAATGTTTCCAAACTTCTCCAAGAAAGGAAAGGTGCATCTCTTTGTGAGGATTTCGCACATCACAAAGAACTTTCTCAGAAAGCTTCTTTCTAGTTTTTTTCTGATGATATTTCCTTTGTTAACATAGGTTTAAATGCCATTCAAAATATCCCTTCTCAGATTCACCAAAAGCAATGCTAGCAAACTGCTCCATGTAAAGAATCGTGTAACTGAGTTAGATGAATTAAAATATCACAAAGTGGTTTCTCAGTAAGCTTCTTTGTAGTTTTA
>NW_016899916.1:0-1103 GCF_001698545.2 Rhinopithecus bieti | reverse complement strand
ACTGGTGGATATGATGTTATTACAAATACATCCACAAATGTCGAAGGCTGTTACATCAGTTGACTTATGTCTCCAATAAATGGGCTGAACATCATGCTTAAAAAAACAATTCTTACTACTTCCTGAAAAGTAACTGAACAATCCTCATCTCTCAAGTGTACTGCACTGGAAAGGAAGTTGAAGGTCATGTGGTTATTATCCCTCCCATACCATGTACTGGAAATGTGTGCTCTTACTTGGCATTCATTGGGATGACACCTTTTGATCCCACCCCAACAGGAATGTGGTCAAACATAGCTTGGGCAAGCTGCTCCTTCACAGGCTGGACATCACTTTCATCTAAATTGGTTCTTAGCAAGCGGACACCACAGTTGATGTCAAACCCGACACCACCTACAAAATAGAGAAAACTTACAGCAAAACCAGCTGGTAAGGCATTGTTACCTGCAGTTTCTTGCCATTGATATAGCGCTATAAAGATACCCATTCTTTTTTTCTTTTATTTTTTTTCTGAGAGGGAGTCTCGCCTTGTCACCGAGGCTGGAGTGCAGTGGCGAGAACTTGGCTCACTGCAAGCTCCACCTCCCGGGTTCACACCATTCTCTGGTCTCAGCCTCCCAAGTAGCTGGGGCTACAGGCGCCCGCCACCATGCCTGGATGATTTTTTTTATTTTTTAGTAGAGACGGGGTTTCACCATGTTAGCCAGGATGGTCTCGATCTCCTGACCTCGTGATCCACCCATCTCAGCCTCCCAAAGTGCTGGGATTACAGGCATGAGCCACTGCACCCGGCCAAAGATACCCATTCTTTTACAGATAACTTTTTTTTTTTTTTTGAGACGGAGTTGCCCGGGCTGGAGTGCAGTGGCGCGATCTTGGCTCACTGCAAGCTCCGCCTCCCGGGTTCACGCCATTCTCCTGCCTCAACCTCCTGAGTAGCTGGGATTACAGGCGCCCGCCACCATGCCCAGCTAACTTTTATATTTTAGTAGAGATGGGGTTTCACCATGTCAGCCAGGATGGTCTTGATCTCCTGACCTCGTGATCCACCCGCCTCGGCCTACCAAAGTGCTGGGATTACAACTGTGAGCCACCGCGCCCGG
>NW_016899915.1:0-413 GCF_001698545.2 Rhinopithecus bieti | reverse complement strand
AATTCATTGCACCAAGCTACAACTTTCTTTCAATGGAGCAGTTTGCTAACACTGTTTTCATGGAATATGCAAGGGTATCTTTTGAGAGCATTGAGGCCTATGGGAAAAGGAAATGTCCTCAGACAAAACTAGAAAGAAGCTTTCTGAGAAACTTCTTTGTGATTTGAAAATTCATCTCACAAAGTTACACCATTCTTCTCATGGAGCAGTTTGGTAGCACTGTTTTTTTGGGAGTCTGAAAGGGATATTTTGGATTGCATTGAAGCCTGTGGTGACAAAGGATATATCCTCAGATAAAATCTAGAAGGAAACTTTCTGAGAAACTTCTTTGTGATGTGTGTATTCATCTCATGGAGTAACACCTTTCTTTTCTTTTAGCAGTTAGTTAACTCTGTTTCCGTTTAATCTACAAA
>NW_016899914.1:0-209 GCF_001698545.2 Rhinopithecus bieti | reverse complement strand
TCCACCTGCCTCGGCTTCCCAAAGTGTTGGGATTACAGGTGTGAGCCACTGTGCCTGGCCGGATTGTTCATTACTGATGTACAGAAATGCAACTGATTTCTGTGATAACTTTGTATCCTGCTATTTTGCTCAATGTGTTTATTCTTTTTTTTTTTTTTTTTTTTTTTAAATTTTTTTTTTTTTTTTTTTTTTTTTTTTTTTTTTTTTGA
>NW_016899913.1:0-1354 GCF_001698545.2 Rhinopithecus bieti | reverse complement strand
TTCCTTCCTTCCTTCCTTCCTTCCTTCCTTCCTCCCTTCCTTCTCTTCCCTTCCCTTCCCTTCCTTCCTTCTTTCCCTTCCTCCCTTTCTCTCTCTCTCTCTTTCTCTTTCTTTCTTGACAGAATCTCACTCTATTGTCCTGTCTGGAGTGTGATGGTGCTATCTCGACTCACTACAACCTCCGCCTCTTGGGTTTAAGCAGTTCTTCCTCCTCATCGTCGTGAGTAGCTGGGATTATAGGCCTGTGTATAGGCATATAACCATGTCTGGCTAATTTTGTATTTTAGTATACACGGGGTTTCACCATGTTGGACAGGCTGATCTAGAACTCCCGACCTCAAATGACCCTCCTGCCTTAGCCTCCCAAAGTGCTTTACAGGTGTGAACCACTACGCCTGGCCAAGAGTGAATATTTTAAAAGTGAAAATTATGTCACTCTTCTGAACCCAAACTTCCCATGGCTTCCCAACACGCCGGGAATAAAATCAAAGCTCCTATTCCAAGGCCACATACAACCTGACACTTGCTTCCACTGAAGGTTCACATGTTTCTTCTTTTGTCTTGACTTAGTGTGTTCAGTCTGGCTGGCCCTCTCCAATTTGCAGGGACTCACCATGCTCATTCTTCTTTTGATTTTGTGCTTGGTCTTCCCCTTCTTGGAGTAGGTCCTGCAAAGATGCTCCCATTGTTCCCTGATTTCATAAAGTTCCTGGCTCAGGCAGAGCTGTGAGGACAGCTATGCGTGAAAGGACAACTCTGCCTGAAACAGCTCCCACCTCTGCTAACTCAGGAGCTCCTGGAACTGCTTTACCATGCTGCAGTGCACTTACCACCATCTGAACTTACATTGCACATGTACTTATCTATGTAGTTACTTATTTTCTCTTTCTACTACTAGAGTGTAAGCTTTTGAGGACAGGGATTATTTTCTGTTTTATGGGGACAGGGATTTTTTTTTTCTTGTTTTTTTGTTTTGTTTTGTTTTCTTTTCTTTTCTTTTCTTTTCTTTTATCTTCCTCCTCAGATCTAGAGGAATGCCTGATACAATATAGGCACCCCTAATAAATATTCAGTGAATGGATTGCATTGATTTTCCTGTTGAGTTTGTTGCATAAGACTGGAGAGTTCAAGAGTTTAGCAGTTCTGTTTTGATTTGGTGAGCTCCACTTTTATTAAATGACATGAAAACCTGAGATCAGTGGGATTGAAAATTTAGAAAATATCTCTTGGGAATTGATGTAGTATCGAGTATCTCCTCTTGGGTTATGAAAGGTGGTTCCAGAGAAAAGGTTCTGGTAGAGAAACAAGAGGTTTCATAAAAGGAGTAGTGTTTTATTTACTATGAAATCAAATA
>NW_016899912.1:0-1138 GCF_001698545.2 Rhinopithecus bieti | reverse complement strand
GTGAGATTGAGTAAAATGTTATTGTTAGCAGAACAGGTGTGATGAATCAACAGTGCCAAAGAGCATGATTTCTGGACCAAAACATGAGGGGCAGTTAAAACAGAGCGTACAGTAGTACCCCTTATCCACTATATGTGCAGAAAGACATACTTGACATGGTTTTTTCTGCTGTCACACCACAGCAGCAATCATCAACAAAGGCTTCTGTGACCAAATGTGTGGAGAGTTTTCCCCACCAACAAGCAAGCAATCATTTCTGCAGATGACACAATTCAATTTTCACACTCTATCTGCAGATAACATCAGATTTATTTTAATTTATAAATGAAACTTTACCCTATATATGTATGCATAGGAAAAAACAGTTTGTGATTCAGTACTATTCATAGTTCCATGCATCCACTGGAGGCATTGGAATGTATCTCCTATAGTTAAGGGGAACTACTGTACTTATTTTGTTATAACGCAACACAGCCTCTCTAGCTCTTCAGTTCAAACTGTTCAGTTTAGGATAAAACACCCTATCACCAGAAGCCAGCAAAACATAGGAATCAGATCAGAAACAGGAATCCTTGCAAAGACTTTCCAGCTGCTAGTGGAAAAGAGATCAATGTGTTACTCTGGCTACTACTCTTTGGGGAAGGTGCTGGGTGGTTTATTTAGTTATAGCTATTTGTTCTGCCCTATGTATAACAAGGCCCAAATTCACCTGCCATTTTACCTCCCTCAGAAAACCACTGGAAATATTACTCCTTTAAGAGCTTATCCACTGCAAACCACACTTCACATTCAGAGAGAAGCTTAAGAAACACTGGGGAGGTGTGGCAGGCTGCCAGGCAGTATATATGATGTTAAAATATATAGAAAGAAAACCATATCAATGCCCTTTTACTATCAGAATGTTCCAACGCTTGCCCTTCTCCCTAGTAAGGGAAAAAAATTCTTTTCACCTTACATAAAGCAAAACTCTCTTGCCATCTCTCATGACAGAATCTAGTTGTAGGTGAGTCATGTCATTATAATAGCCTGTTGTCAAACTCATCCCTCAAAGGAAGAGGATCAGTGAGGAACCTATGTATTTATCTATAGCATTCACTGCCTGCTGTTATTTCTAACCGAAGGCAAATAAGAAAACTTT
>NW_016899911.1:0-1234 GCF_001698545.2 Rhinopithecus bieti | reverse complement strand
TGGGTTCAGAATGGTATTGGATTTCAAAATTTTTTTTGGTATTAGAATATTTCTGTTACACTTAATGCTTGATCATCCTAATTCAAAATTTGAAATATTCCAGTAAGCATATTTGAGCATCAGGTCAGCACTCAAAAAGTTGTAGATTGTACAGATTTTGAGTTTTGGATTTTTTTATTAGGGATATGCAATGTGTATTGTACACATTTTTTGCTCCTCATTTTTCTTCCCTCACTCTCTGGTTTAGCTCATTTTTTGTAGTGACTTTCAATTTTTCTATCACTTCCTTTTATATATATTCTATAGATACTTTCTAGTTATGAACTTTACATACAACATCTTAAAAGTTAACAACTTATTTTATTTTTTTCAAGTTTTACTTACGTTTAGTACAAGTTTGCTTTTAGTGTTTAGTCTTTCTGCTTTTACTTATTTTATTTTATATTTTAATCTTTAAAATGAGGTCTCACTTGATCAGGTCTTACTCAGTGCCCAGGCAGGAGTGCAGCTGTGTAATCGTGGCTTACTGTAACTTCTACTTTGCAGGCTGAAGAGATCCTCCCCCCTTGGCCTGCCAAGTGCTGGGTTTATAAGATGTGTCACTGCGCCCAGCCCTAACAACTTATTTTAAACTAAAACCTTTACTTACACACAAAAAACTTTTTTATAGCTTGCTGCTCCCCGTTATTATTAAAGTTGCAAATTTTATATCCTTATCTATTGTACACCAGTTAATATAGATTTATAATTTATACTCTGTCTTTTAAATACTATAGAAAATCAAAAGTGGGCCGGGCACGGTAGCTCACGCCTGTAATCCCAGCACTTCGGGAGGCCGAGATGGGTGGATCACTAGGTCAGGAGATCGAGACCATTCTGGCTAATGTGGTGAAACCCCATCTCTACTAAAATACAAAAAAATTAGCTGGGTATGGCAGCGTGGGTCTGTAGTCCCAGCAACTCAGGAGGCTGAGGCAGGAGAATGGCGTAAACCTGGGAGGTGGAGCCTGCAGTGACAGAGCACTCCAGCTTGGGCCACAGAGGGAGATTCCGTCTAAAAAAAAAAAGAAGAAAAGAAAACAAAAAAGAAAAGAAAAGTGGAGTTATGAATGAAAATCCAATAGTACTGTTTCTGATGTTTATGCACTTACTTTTACCAAAGAACTTTTAATTTTCATATGGCTCCAGGTTATTATCTAGCATCCTTTTGTTTTAACTTGAAGACTCCCTTTTA
>NW_016899910.1:0-609 GCF_001698545.2 Rhinopithecus bieti | reverse complement strand
AAAATTGACAACTGGGATCGAATTAAACTAAAGATCTTCTGCACAGCAAAAGAAACTGTCATCAGACGGAACAAGCAACCTACAGAATGGGAGAAAGTTTTGCAATCCATCCATCTGACAAAGGTTTAATATCCAGAATCTACAAAGCACTTAAAGAAATTTACAAGAAAAAAACAACCCCATCAAAAGTGCCCAAAGGTTATGAACAGACACTTCTCACAAGAAGACATTCATGTTGCCAACAAACATATGAAAAAAAGCTCATCATCACTGGTCATTAGAGAAATGCAAATCAAAACCACAAAGAGATACCATCTCACACCAGTTAGAATGATGATGACCATTAAAACTCAGGAAACAACAGATGCTGGAGAGGATGTGGAGAAATAGGAATGCTTTTACACTGGTGGTAGAAGTGTAAATTAGTTCAATCATTGTGGAAGACAGGGCGGCGATTCCTCAAGGATCTAGAAGCAGAAATACTATTTGACCCAGCAATCCCATTACTGGTTATATATCCAAAGGATTATAAATCACTTTGCTATAAAGACACATGCCATGTATATTTATTGCAGCACTGTTCACAATAGCAAAGTCTTGGAACCAACC
>NW_016899909.1:0-411 GCF_001698545.2 Rhinopithecus bieti | reverse complement strand
GGTTTTGTTTTTTTTTTTTTTCCTTCTCTTTTTTTTTTTTTTTTTTTTTTTTTTTTTTTTTTTTGTGTGTGTGTGTGTGTTATCTCATTCCCTGGTTTTGGTATTAGGGTGATATCGGCTTTATAGAATGATGGAGGGAGGATCCCCTCTTTTCTATCCTGTGGAATGAATAGGATTGGTACCAATTCTTCGAATGTCTGATAGAATTTGACTGTGAATCGGTCCGATTTAGATCTTTTTTTGTTGGCAATTTTATAATTACCATTTCAATCTTGCCACTTGTTTTCATCTCTTAAGAGTTCCTGTATCTTCCTGGTTTAATCTAGGAGGGCTATACATTTCCAGGAATTTACCCATCTTCTCTAGGTTTTCTAGTTTATGTGCATAGATGTGTTCATAGTAGCCTTGAAA
>NW_016899907.1:0-214 GCF_001698545.2 Rhinopithecus bieti | reverse complement strand
TTTGAAATTATACCTTATTATATCTATTTTGCTTTTAATCATCCCTTTTATTCATCTGTATCTAAATCATTTAGCACAATCTTTCAGTGTCTTTCCATTATATTCAAACCTGAAATCTAGTACCATTAAAAAATTTTATGTATTCCTACATGAGAAGTTGGAATTGACTGGTTTGGCTACCCAATTTCTCATAATGAATAAATCAATTGGTTTT
>NW_016899906.1:0-948 GCF_001698545.2 Rhinopithecus bieti | reverse complement strand
TTGAGCCACCGCGCCGGGCAACACCTGTTTCTTAGAGTGCCATTTGTTCAATAGTTCAACTGTACCTGTGAATTTGTAATACTACTACTCTGTTGTATATCTAATTTCAATATGGTGCGTTTGTTCCTGAACTTTCCATCCATATGGTCTATTTTCTATTTTCACATCAATATTATGTTGGCTTAATTATTATAAAATTAAAATAAAATCAATATGATTTTACTAAATAAGTACAGCAATCTTATTTCAAAGCTATTTTATTTCCTAGACCTTTTATGTTTCCATGATGTTTTAGAGTGACATTGTCATGTTTCAGAAAAAAAATTATTTTGAAGACGGATTGGGATACACTGAGTTTAAAGGTATATTTGGGAAAATACATTTTATTGCATTAATTTTCCCATTTATGAACATAGATCTAACTTGTTCAGTTTTCATTTTATCATTAAAATGTTTAACGTGATTTTCTCTAAAAGATCTTGCATGTTTTATGTTAACTTTACTTCTAGATACCATAGACTTTTATGGACATCCGATTGAATATCACATTGTAAAAGAAGTTGTTGCTGACTTGTACAAAGGACATTTAAATTATATGTAAATTTATTACATTAAATCAATAATTCCGTGCAAAATTGCCAACCTGGGGCATTTTTTATCTTAAATGAAAAAATTATTATTATATATTATACATTAACTTAAAAAAATCCCAAACTGATATTAAAAGTAACTGAGAAACATATACAAAAATGACCATACGTGACTTAAATACACGTCTCAAAATAGATGATTAAAAACTACTACCTGATTAACAATCAATATTCTGTTATGAAGTAGTTACTTTGTATAAAGTAAATTTTAAAATTCACGTGCAATTTACAAAATGGTGCAATAAATAACACATAAAGTTAGGAACATTTATTTTCAAAACACAGAGCTAAAATTAAT
>NW_016899905.1:0-213 GCF_001698545.2 Rhinopithecus bieti | reverse complement strand
TTGAGATGATCATGTGATTTTGGTTTTTAATTCTGTTTATGTGATATATCACATTTACTGACTTGCTTATGTTAAACCGTCCCTGCATCCCTGGTCTGAAACCCAGTTGATCATGGTAGATTATCTTCTTGATAGGTTGTTGGATTTGGTTAGCTAGTATTTTGTTGAGGATTTTACATCTCTTTTCATCAAGGATATTGGTCTGTAGTTTTC
>NW_016899904.1:0-414 GCF_001698545.2 Rhinopithecus bieti | reverse complement strand
GAGAACTTCTGTAGTTTATATATTAGAATTCTTGGATTGATCTTCTAATTTTATCTTTCTTCTTAATTTTTTCCCTTTGAATTTTGTGCTCTTTTTTGAAATCTCTCTTCAACTTCATCTTCCAATCCTTTTATTTTATTGCTTTATTCTTTTATATATTTGATATTCTTTTTTCTTTTTTATTATACTTTAAGTTCTAGGGTACATGTGCACAACGTGCAGGTTACATGTGTATACATGTGTCATGTTGGTGTGCTGTAGCCATTAACTCATCATTTACATTAGGTGTATGTCCTAATGCTATCCCTCCCCACTCCCCCCACCCCATGACAGGCCCCGGTATGTGATGTTCCCTGTCCTGTGTCCTAGTGTTCTCATTGTTCAATTCCAACCTATGAGTGAGAACATGCAGTG
>NW_016899903.1:0-414 GCF_001698545.2 Rhinopithecus bieti | reverse complement strand
GTTTAATAACACTATTTTGTGGCATCTTCAATAGGACATTTGGGAGCACATTGAAGTCTAGGGTGACAAGGTAATATCCTCAGATAAAGACCAAAAAACAGCTTTCTGGGAAACTGCTTTGTGATGTGTGAATTCATCTCACAGAGTTACACCGTTCTTTTCATTGAGAAGTTTGATAACATTGTTTTGTGGAATCTGCAAAGGGATATTTGGGAGTGCATTGAGGCATATAGTGATAAAGGAAATACCCTCAGATAAAAAATAGAAAGAAGATTTCTGAGAAACTGCTGTGTGATGTGTGAATTGATCTCACAGATTTACATGATTGTTTTCTTGGAGCAGTTTGCTAACTCTGTTTTCATGGAATCTGCAATAGGATATTTGGGAGCGCATTTAAGCCTATATTGACAAAGG
>NW_016899902.1:0-1133 GCF_001698545.2 Rhinopithecus bieti | reverse complement strand
TTTTGGATAGTTTCTTTTTTTAACTTCCATCTGCTCTCCCTAATTAATATTGGATTCAATTTATTTGATAAATATGGAACCATTTATATTTTCTATTCATTCCTGTGTTAGTGATTGCATATTTTGGCATGTTGCACTTTCCTAGGATTATCCATTTCATATAAATTGTGTAATTATTGGAATAATGTTGTTAATAATATTTTGTTATTATGCATTATTAAAATAACGGCTTTACTGAGACACAATTCACATGCAATACAATTTAGCAATTAAAATTATACAATTCAATAGATTATAGCATATTCACATAGATGTGCAAACATAACTCCAAACAATTGTAGAACATTTCAACACTCCCAAAAGAAACTCTATATTCATTGGAAATTAATCCTTATATTTCCCCATAACCCTCAGTCCTATACAACTACAAATCTACTTTTGTCTTTATTTGCCCATTATGGGCATTTTACATAAATAAATAATGGCCGTGTATGGATTTGTGACTAGTTTTATTTACTTAGCCTCAGGAACTAAAGGTTCATCTATGTTGTAGCATATATCAGTACTTCGTTTCCTTTTATTGCCAAATTATATCCCATTGTATGTGTTCACCACATTTATTTACATATTCATTAATTCATGAACATTGGCATAATTTCCACTTGTTGGCTATTATGACTAATTCTGCTATAAAATTAATAAATACCTTTTCTGCATGGAGACATGTTTTATGTTCCTTGGATATATACTTAGGATTGATATTTCTGGGTCATATGGTAATGCTGTTTAATATTTTAGAAACTGGCTAGCTGTATTCCAAGGTAATTGTACTATTTTAAAATCCCGCAAGCAGTATATGAGAATTACAACTTCTCTAATTTTGCCAATACATGGTATTATCTATCTTTTGTTTATAGCTACCATACTGCAGGTAAAGTTGTATCTCATTGTGAATAAGATTTACATTTCTTGATGGTTAATAATGCAGATCATCTTTTCATATCCTTATTGTTCCTTCTTTGAATAAAAGTTTATTCAGATACTTTGGTAATTTTAATGAGTTGTTTGTCTTTGTGGAATTGTGAAAATTCTTTGTATCTTCTAGTTTTGAGAACCTTATTAGAAATATAATT
>NW_016899901.1:0-607 GCF_001698545.2 Rhinopithecus bieti | reverse complement strand
ACTTCAGCTGGCAACAGCAGGACAGACGCTCTGCCTTATGGTGGGGAGGCAGTGGGGAGCAGCCAGCCAGAGCCAGCCTCTGGGGAAGCCAGAGCAGGAGCTGAAGGCAGCAGCTGTGCCTACTGCCTCCCCACCCTGGGGCTGAACAACGAGGCTTCCCTCCCCTCTGCTGGGCACTTCCTGGGAGAACCAGGCATGGGATCTGGGAGGGGAGAGGGACTCGGGGGGTGTAGGGGATGGTGATGGGGTGGCATGGGGTAGGTAAACAACTAGGGATAGGCAGGGGAAAGGGCTGTCCCTCTGCCAGTGCAGGTCATTGGGCACATAGCCTCTAAATCCTACCACGTCCTCAGAAGCAGCTGTGCTCCTCGTCCACTCCCATGTCCCCTCTCTGGCCTACCCCAGGCTGCCTCATCCTCTGCCGGGCCTGCCTTGGGTGGGTGCTGCTGGGCCACTGCTTTGCTGAGTCTCCCTCTGTCTCTGGGCACCTATGGAGCAACCATCTCTCACGTGGTCTCTCACTGTCTCTGCTTTGTCATCCATGCCCAAGGCCCCTCACTCTCAGCCTGTGTCCCACAGATGTTTGTGTGAACCTCAGTCCCAGAAG
>NW_016899900.1:0-1238 GCF_001698545.2 Rhinopithecus bieti | reverse complement strand
TCTCATAGTGTTAAACCATTCTTTGGATTGAGCAGCTTGAAATCATTGTTTTTGTGGAATGTGAGGAAGGCCATTTGGGAATAATCCTTAGAAAATGGAGAAAGAAATATCCTCAGATAGAATCCCGAAGGAAGCTTTCTGTGAAACTGCTCTGTGTCATCTTAATTCCTCTCACTCAGATAAGGCTCACTTTTCATTGAGCAGTTTTCTAGATCTGTGTATGTTTAGCGTGTGATGGGATATTCAGGAGCACTTTGAGGCTAACGGTTAAAAGGAATAAGTCGAGACCGAAAATGGAGAGAAGCTTTCCGAGGAACTGCTTTGTGATGTGTGCATTCCACTCACAGTGTTATACCTCTCCTCTCATAGAGCGGTGGGGAAACCGTTTTGGAGAAACAGGTACCAAGTGATATTCAGGAGCAAGTTGATCCCGATGGTGAAAAGGGAAATAGCCTCAGACAAAACTGGAAAGAAGCTTTCTAGAAAACTACTCTGTGAAATGTGTAATCATCTCACATTGATAAAGCTTTCCTTATATTACGTAGCTGGAAAACTGTCATGGACGAATCCATGAAGGGACCCTCGGGAGCACATTCAGGACTATGGTGAAAAGGAAATATCTTCAGATAAAACTGGAAAGAAGCTTTCCGTGAATCTGCTTCTTTCTATGTTTATTCATCTCACATGGATGAAGCTTTCTGTACATTACACAGCTTGGAAACTCCCTCATGGATGGATCAGTGAAGCGATATGTGGGATCACATTCGGGCCTATGGAAAAAAAGGAAATATAGTCAAATAAAACTGGAGAGAAGGTTTCTGAGAAACTGCTTGGTGATGTGTGCATTCCACTCAGGGAGTTGTAACATTCTTCTCATAAGGCACAGTTTGAACACTGTTCCTGTGAAACCAAAAGAGTGATAATCGGAGCACTTTGAAGACTATGGCAAAAGTGAAATGGCGTCCAATAAAAAACAGAAAGAAGCACTCGAAGAAACTTCTCTCAAATGTCCATTCTTTTCACAGGATTAAAGCTTACTCTGCACTTCCCTGTTTGAAAGTCGGACTTTGAGGGTTATGCGAAGGGACAGTAAGTGGTGACCGGAAGGCCTGTGTGAGGCAAGGAAATGTCTTCCATCGAAAATCGGAGAGAAGCTTTCTGCACAACTCTTTTGTGATGTTTGTATTCATTTCATGGAATTAAATCATTCTTTGCATTGAGCAGATTGAAATCACTGT
>NW_016899898.1:0-786 GCF_001698545.2 Rhinopithecus bieti | reverse complement strand
CCGTATAGTCAAGACAATCCTAAGCAAAAGAACAAAGCTGGAGGCAGCACACTATTTGACTTCAAACTATATTACAAGTCTACAGTAACCCAAACAGCATGATACTGGTACCAAAACAGATACAGAGACCAATGAAATAGTACAGAGGCCTCAGAAATAACACCACACATCTACAACCATCTGATCTTTGACAAACCTGACAAAACAAGCAATAGGGAAAGGATTCCCTATTTAATAAATGGTGTTGGGAAAACTGACTAGTCATAATCAGAAAACTGAAACTGGACCCCTTCCTTATCCCTTATACAAAATTAACTCAAGATGGATTAAAGACTTAAACACAAGACCTAAAACCATAAAATCCTGGAAAAAAACCTAAGCAGTACCATTCAGGACATAGGCATGGGCAGAAACTTCATAAATAAAACACCAAAAGCAAATGCAACAAAGCCAAAATTGACAAATAGGATCTAATTAAACTAAAGAGCTCCTGCACAGCAAAAGAAACTATCATCAGAGTGAACAGGCAACTTACAGAATGGGAGAAAATTTCTGCAATGGATCCATCTGTCAAAGGGCTAATATTCAGAATCTACAAGGAGCTTAAACAAATTTATAAGAAAAAAAACTAACCCATCAAAAGTGGGTGAAAGATATGAAACCACATGTCTCAAAAGAAGACATTTATGCAGCCAGCAAACGTATGAAAAAAAAGCCCATCATGACTGGTTATTAGAGAAATGCAAATCAAAACCAGTGAGATACCATCTCACACCAGTTACAATG
>NW_016899897.1:0-215 GCF_001698545.2 Rhinopithecus bieti | reverse complement strand
CTGGCCAACGTGGTGAAAGCCCGTCTCTATTAATAAAACAAAAAATTAGCCACGCGTGGTGGTGCACACGTGTAATCCCAGCTACTCAAGAGGAGAGAATCTCTTGAACCTGGGAGGCAAAGGTTGCAGTGAGCTGAGATCGAACCACTGCACTCCAGCCTGGGCTACAAAGCAAGACTTCATTTCAAAAAAAAAAAAAAAAAAAAAATTAATTC
>NW_016899896.1:0-433 GCF_001698545.2 Rhinopithecus bieti | reverse complement strand
TGACTCTAAAGCCTCAGGGATCAGGAAGCCCCTAGCAACCATGTCCACAGCCATGGCCTTGAGCTGGGCAGGACCAGAGAGGGCTGTCTGGGGTCTCTGCCACTCTGACATAGGGCAGTGGACAGGTTACCCAGCCATGCCCCAGCATCCCCTGGCAGCCTGCCTCCCAGCCTAAGCCCCTCTCCCTGGCTTCCCTTACAGTGCTCAGTGACATGTGAGGAGGGCACTCAGCACTGAAATGTCCTCTGCACCAGTGATACTGGTGTCCCCTGTAATGAGGCCCAGCAGCCAGCCAGCGAAGTCACCTGCTCTCTGCCACACTGTCGGTGGCCCCTGAAGGCTCAGGCAGCGGCTCCTCCAGCCATGAGCTCTTCAATGAGGCTGACTTCATCCTGCGCCACCTGGCCCCAGGCCATTCACCTGCCTCATCACT
>NW_016899895.1:0-788 GCF_001698545.2 Rhinopithecus bieti | reverse complement strand
CGCCACACTGTCTTCCACAATGGTTGAACTAATTCACACTCCCACCATCAGCGTAAAAGCGTTCCTATGTCTTCACATCCTCTCCAGCACCTGTTGTTTCCTGACATTTTATTGATTGCCATTTTAACTGGCATGAGATGGTATCTCATTGTGGTTTTGATTTGCATTTCTCTAATGACTGGTGATGTTGAACATTTTTTCATGTTTGTTGGCTGCATAAATGTCTTCTTTTGAGACGTGTCTGTTCATATACTTTGCCCACATTTTGATGGGGTTGTTTTTTCTTGTAAATTTGTTTAAGTTCTTTGTAGCTTCTGGATATTAGCCCTGTGTCAGATGGATAGATTGCAAAATGTTCTCTCATTCTGTAGGTTGCCTGTTCACTCTGATGATAGTTTATTTTGCTGTGCAGAAGCTCCTTAGTTTAATTAAATCCCATTTGTGAATTTTGGCTTTTGTTGCCATTGCTTTTGGTGTTTTAGACGTGAAGTCTTTGCCTATGCCTACGTCCTGAACGGTATTGCCCACATTTTTTCCTAGGATTTTACAGTCCTAGGTCTTACATTTAAGTCTTTGATCCATCTTGAGCTGATTTTGCGTAAGGTGTAAGGAAGGAGTCCAGTTTCTGTTTTCTGCATATGGCTAGCCAGTTTTCCCAGCAACATTTATTAATAGGTAATCATTCCCACATTGCTTGTTTTCATCAGGTTTGTCAAATATCAGATGGTTGAAGATGTGGTGTGTTATTTCTGAGGGCTCTGTTCTGTTCCATTGGTCTATATATCTGT
>NW_016899894.1:0-264 GCF_001698545.2 Rhinopithecus bieti | reverse complement strand
AGCTGTGGCTGAGGTCTTCCCCACGTGACTGTGGCACCAGGCTGGCCTGAGGAGGTGCTGGGCAGTGGCTACAGAGAACATCTGCTCACAGATATGCTAGAGCTGTGCCAGGGGCTTTGGCAACCTGTGTCCTTCCAGATGCAGGCCATACTGCTGGGCCACAGCACAGCTGGAGCCATAGCCAGCCTGCTGGCATCCTCCCCCCGGGCCACCGTCACAGTGGAGCACAGCCCAGCTGGGGAGACTATGCCTCTGTGAGGACAG
>NW_016899893.1:0-210 GCF_001698545.2 Rhinopithecus bieti | reverse complement strand
TTTTAATAGCTACATGCTTATTTTCAAATGACATATTTCACAGGAAATTTAGTAATTTTGGATCCCTAAAATTGGACAAAATTCCCAGATATTCATTCATTCTATAAATAATTGTCCATGTATTATAGGCCCTGTACTAAGCAATGAAAATCCAAGATAATTCCTGCTTGTTTAAAATGAAGAGTATGATTTTGTAATTCAATAAGTGAA
>NW_016899892.1:0-995 GCF_001698545.2 Rhinopithecus bieti | reverse complement strand
TTAGCCGGGCGTGCTAGCACAAGCCTGTAATCCCAGCTATTCAGGAAGCTGACGCAAGAGAATCGCTTGAACCCAGGAGGCGAAGGTTGCAGTGAGCCAAGATCACGCCACTGCACTTCAGCCTGGGCGACAGAGCAAGACTCCTTCTCAAAAAAAAAAAAAAAAAAAAGAAAGGAACCTAACAAAATTTGGTGAGGGCTTATCTCTGCTGGTGGAATTAGAGTAGTTTTGCTTTTTTCCCTAAATTGTCTGTATTACTTATAACAAGATATATTTGAATTTAGGACCAAAGGGAGGAAACCTGTAAGCTCCAGGGATAACTGGGAACTTGGGGAACTCAGGCTTCAGGGATTGTGTGCCGCTTTCCTGGCTTTGTGGCTGGCTCTGTGGGCCACCCTTCTGCCTCTGGGGCAGGTGGGCCAGAGAGTCACATCCCCGCCTGTCTCCTGGAGCAACGAGGACTCCCACTCCCCTGGGGACACTGGTACTTCCTGGCCCCTCAGTTCAATGTGTTGACACCTGGACTGGGGCTACAGGGGTTTGGCTTGTCGGATCTGTGCACAGACCATCTGGCCCTTTGAATCCGAGCACGCCCGGCTGTGGATACACAGATTTCGGATTATAGACAGATGCACAGAGAGCTGGATCTGGCTTGGGAAACACACGCAAGTGGTGGCCACCTCTGGCTGGAGCCCCGATCTATGTGGCCTTATGGTCACTCCTGCTGACAGTCTCGGGGCTAATTCTCCTCACCCCACCACGCCACAGGCAGAGTCAACATAGAGATCCGTAGGTTAAGGGGTTGGGGACTGTGGTTCTGTTCGTCTGTGTTTGTGTCCGTGTCTGTGTCTGTGTGCGTCTGTGTCTGTATCTGTGTCTGTGTCTGTCTGTGTTTGTGTTTGTGTCTGTTTGTGTCTGTGTGTCTGTGTTTGTGTCTGTGTGTCTGTGTTTGTGTCTGTCTGTGTCTGTGTTTGTGTCTGTGTCTGTGTCTGTGT
>NW_016899891.1:0-266 GCF_001698545.2 Rhinopithecus bieti | reverse complement strand
AAGCCAATGAGACTAACAGCAGATTTCTCGGCAGAAACCCTACAAGCCAGAAGAGTGGAGATCAATATTCAACATTCTTAAAGAAAATAATTTTCTTTTATTTATTTACTTATTTATTTGAGACAGAGTCTTGCTCTATCGCCCAGGCTGGAGTGCTGTGGCACAATCTCAGCTCACTGCAAGCTCTGGTTCCCGGGTTCACATCATTCTCCTGCCTCAGCCTCCCAAGAAGCTGGGACTACAGGTACCTGCCACCACACCCGGCT
>NW_016899890.1:0-1765 GCF_001698545.2 Rhinopithecus bieti | reverse complement strand
AAGAAAGAAAAGAAAAGAAAATCTGTGCCCAAAGAACTTGAGTTAATCAAGCAACCTGACCACTAGGAATAGTGACTCACACTTGTAATCCCAACACTTTGGGGTCCAAGACAGGAGGATTGCTTGAGGCCTAGAGTTGAGAGCAGCCTGGGCAACATAGTGAGACCCTATCTCTACCAAAATTAAAAAAACAAAACAAAACTGGAAGTGACTATCAAAGAAAATCCATAAAATGATTAAAACATAAAGGAAAATAAAATCAAATGAAAGAAAAGATAAGATAAAATTAAAATTTTTTAATGGAATTTATTGATCTATTAATAATTTTGATACTTATGGAACATCTGCAGAGTTCTAGCAGTGTTCTGGGTACTAAAGATAAAATAGTGAATAAGATACACAAATTTCCTACTGTCATAGAGCTTTTCTATTAAAATAAAAGCTCATCAGATGGGTTAAACAGATGAACTAGATACAGTGAAAGAGATAATTATTAAACTGGAAAATAAATCTGAGGAAATTATACTGAGGATTAAAAAATGGAGAGTATAAAAGTGAAGTTATATCCTTATAATACAATAACAAGACCTAACACATATTTAATAGAAGTTCTAAAAGAAAGAAAAGAAAGAAAATGGAGGGTAGGCCTGATTCAAAGAGAAGATAGCAGAGAATGTGTGAGATATGAAGATAAACTTGAACCAGAATGCAGTAATTCCTTAACAGGATACATGTTTTAAAAGAAATCAATATCAGAACACTTCTAATTAAAATTAAAGAGCACCAAAACAAGAAAACAATTCCTAAGAGCAAAACAAGAAAGAAAACACACCTATAGGCTGGGCATAGTACCTCACGCCTATAATCCAACACTTTGGAAGGCTGAGGCAGGAATATCACTTGAGCCCAGGAGTTCAAGACCAGCCTGGGCAACATGGTGTCTCCAAAATGAATAATTTAAAAAATTAGCTGGGCTTGGTGGCCCATGTCTGTCATCCCAGTTACTTGGGAGGCTGAACAGGAGGATCACTTGAGTCTGGCAAATCAAGGCTACAGTAAGCCATGATCATGCCACTGCACACCAGCCTGAGTGACAGAGTAAGACCCTGTCTCAAACAACAACAATAGTCTACCTATGAGGAAACAAAATAAAATTGACAATAGGACTGCCACTAGTAAAAGAAAGATTAAAATACAATTTTAAAGGGCTATGGGAAATTCTATTCTCAACTAAACTGTCAAAATGAGGATGAGAAAAGTTGTCAGATAAAGACCACTAGAGTTTACCATTCACAGACGTAGGCTGAAACAATGACTGACAGATGTACTTCAATAAGAAGGAAATTGAATCTGAAAGGAAGAAACAAGATGTAAGAAGAAATATTGAACAAATAAACTGAATAAAATTTTGGAGAAACTAAGTATTGACATGTAAATAATGTATTATAACGAAGAAAATTAAGATGCTATAACATGAAAGAAGAGGAAGTCAGGGTGGAACATACTCTGTTTCTAAATTCCATTTTTTGAGAGGAGGCTACAGTTATTATTAATTTTGGAAATTGTAAAATGAAGTATGCATGTTAAAATTTCAAGACACCTGTCATGTGTATTTGCTACATCATTTGAGAATATTCAATTCAGGGACTAGAAAATGAAAGAAAGGAAGAATTAATTAAGAGATACATAGATATGTTAGATATAAGATAAGTAGAGTATATGTGTACTGAGTGCATAAACAAGAAGATATGGAAGGACTGGGTAA
>NW_016899889.1:0-265 GCF_001698545.2 Rhinopithecus bieti | reverse complement strand
TGTGTGTGTCTGTGTGTGTATGTCTGTGTGTATGTATATGTGTGTGTATATATGTGTATGTGTGTGTATGTGTGTGTGTGTGTCTGTGTGTGTGTATGTCTGTGTATGTGTGTATGTGTGTGTCTGTCTGTGTGTGTGTATGTGTGTGTGTGTGTGTGTGTATGTCTGTGTGTATGTATATGTGTGTGTATATATGTGTATGTGTGTGTATGTGTGTGTGTGTGTCTGTGTGTGTGTATGTGTGTGTTGTGTGTGTGTGTGTGTG
>NW_016899888.1:0-1236 GCF_001698545.2 Rhinopithecus bieti | reverse complement strand
CTGCCGCCTACCCATCCATTTGAATGGACTTCCTCTTTGGCCAGGACACTCTTAAAATTTAACCTCAAAGACTACTTCAGGCCATGATGGTAAGCAGATGTGCCTCATTATACCTCTCCAGTATTAGAATCAACACAGACCTTAAGTCTGACAAGAGACATTTATAATTTACTCTCTTTGAAGCCTACTACCTGGAGGCTTCATCTGCATGATAAAACTTTGGTATCCACAACCCAGACATTTCCTTTCTATTGACCCCAGATCTTTAGAAAACTCAACCGTCAACCAGAAAATTTAAATCTACCAATAATCTGGAAGCCTCCTGCCTCCACATTTTGTCCCACCTTTCTGGACCAAACCAAACCAATCTATTTCTTTCTTTTTTTTTTAGACAGAGTCTTGCTCTGTTGTCCAGGCTGGAGTGCAGTGGCGCAATCTCGGCTCTCTGCAAGCTCCGCCTCCCAGGTTCACACCATTCTCCTGCCTCGCCTCCCAAGTAGCTGGCGCTACAGGCACCTGCCACCACACCCGGCTAATTTTTTGTATTTTAAGAAAGACAGGGTTTCACTGTGTTAGCCAGGATGGTCTTGATCTCCTGACCTCATGACCCGCCCTCCTCTGCCTCCCAAAGTGCTGGGATTACAGGCGTGAGCCACCTTGCCCAGCCCTGTATTTCTTAAATGTATTTGATTGAAGTCTCACGTCTCCCTAAAATGTATAAAACCAAGATGTACCCCAACCACCTTGGGCACATGTTCTCAGATCTCCTGAGGGCTGTGTCACAGGCCATGGTAACTCATATTTGGCTCAGAATAAATCTCTTTAAATATTTTACAGAGTATGACTCTTTGTTGACAGGATCATCCCTCAAAGACTGCGGATTTCAAGACCCACTCCTGCTCCTCCCTCTCTTGTGTTTTCCTGGGCAATAAACTATTACTTTGAGATTCCAGAGGTCTGTTACAGAAGATAGCATTTCCTGGCATTTAGAATATTCACTATCCAGTGGTATGTTTGTGCACAGTTTCAAATAGATATTTTAGCATGGTAAAACGTAATATTCTATTCCTATTTCAGTAAGAAATTTTACCAGGAATAAATGCTAAATTTAATGTTAGATTAAATTTGCTGATAGTAATTTACATTTCTGTATCTATTTTATTTTAAAAGTCATCTATACTTTTCTGTTTTATCCTTTTTTCTAGGTTCTAGAATAGCTGAACTAGCATAGAATGA
>NW_016899887.1:0-1240 GCF_001698545.2 Rhinopithecus bieti | reverse complement strand
GATTTAAATATTATAACGTAATTTAATTATATTCAGATAAAAAGACTGCCAAAAAATCTATTTCTTAATCTAACTGCATTTTAAAAAAATAAAATAAAAAGCACAGACATGATCTATCTCTTTAAGGCTACTGTCTGGAAAAGCAACTATCACCTCTCGAAAGCATCTTCCTTGGGAGCAGAACTAAATGATTAGACCAGCATGACCATCATTAGTTTACTAGATACACTATATCTATGTATTATTTTAATAATTAAGACAATTATAATGTTAAAATAGTTCAAAAGATATAAGCCAAATTTATATTTAAAGGGTATAATTCATATTATGTATAAAATAGAATACAGCCTATTATTAAATCTACATACCTGAAGAAAAGTAATGAATTAGACTTAAGTCAACACAAAAGGTCTCAATTTTCCAACTATTTTACATGAAAACACAGACACTAGTATTAGCTCAAGATAATTTTCAGATGAATATTTAAACTATAACTTAAGACAAAGATGAAAAAATCTAGAAAATATCAAAAGAAAGTCCTAACCATTAAAACAGCACCTAACAATTCTTCAAGACATATTTGATTCTTTTGTTTAGCATCTACAGTCCCTAGTTTTACCACTTTCTTCTCACCTATGCTACAATCTGAGTCACAATTCTGTTTTCCAAGTTTCCTTGACATTGCACTTCTTGCTCCTCTACTGCCCTGTACTGACCATGTTATAGTAGGTTAGCAGGGAGATGGTTCTCTTATCTACTAGACCTAAAGATCCGTGAGGACAGGAGAATTGTCACAGTCAGATCCTACCTGGCCTGGCACGTAGTAAAGTTTAAATTATAAGTTCTCAGCTGGGAGAATCTTTAGTCCCCAAGAGACATCTGGCAATGTCTGCTGACATCATGGGTTTTGGTTGTCATAAGTGGAAGGGGTACCACTGACACCTAGTGACGTCTAGTGGGTCGAAGCCAGTGAGACTGCCCAATATCCTATGGTGCACAGGAAAGTCTCCTACAGCAAATAATTATCCACAGAAAGCATCAACAGTGCTCATGTTGAGAAACCCTGTTTTCAACAAGTGTATGCTCATATAATGTGGACTTTACGAAGACAACAAAACTGTATAAAATACTGCAATCGGAATAATTTCAGTACTTATTATAAAAGTATGGCACATAAATTAAATATCCCACAATCAAATATAGGGAAAAAAAGAAAGAAGACGGGAGGGGAGGGAAGGGG
>NW_016899886.1:0-782 GCF_001698545.2 Rhinopithecus bieti | reverse complement strand
TGTAGTATAGTTTAAAGTCAGGTAGTGTGATGTCTCCAGCTTTGTTCTTTTGCGTAGGATTGTCTTGGCTATACGGGCTTTTTTTTGGTCCCATATGAAATTTAAAGTAGTTTTTTCTAATTCTGTGAGGAAAGTCAATGGTAGCTTGATGGGGATAACATTGAATCTATGTATTACTTTGGACAGTATGGCCATTCTCATGATATTGATTCTTCCTATCCGTGAGCATGAAATGTTTTCCATTTGTTTGTGTCCTCTCTTACTTCCTTTAGCAGTGGTTTGTAGTTCTCCTTGAAGAGGTTCTTCACATCTTTTGTAAGTTGTATTCCTAGGTATTTTATTCTCTTTGTAGCAATTGTAAATGGAAGTTCATGATTTGGCTCTCTATTATTGGTGTATAGGAATGCTTGTGATTTTGCACACTGATTTTGTATCCTGAGACTTTGCTGAAGTTGCTTATCAGCTTAAGGAGATTTTGGGCTGAGACAAAGGGCTTATCTAAATATACAATCATGTCATCTGCAAACAGAGACAATTTGACTTCCACTCTTCCTATTTGAATACGCTTTATTTCTTTCTCTTGCCTGATTGCCCTGGCCAGAACTTCCAATATTATGTTGAATAGGAGTGGAGTGAGAGGGCGTCCTTGTCTTGTGCAGGATTTCAAAGGGAATGCTTCTAGCTTTTGCCCATTCAGTGTGATGTTGGTTGTGGGTTTGTCATAAATAGCTCTTATTATTTTGAGATACATTCCATCAATGCCTAGTGTATTGAGAGATTTT
>NW_016899885.1:0-1101 GCF_001698545.2 Rhinopithecus bieti | reverse complement strand
AAGGAATCTACACGCTGTTTTCCATAGCGACTTACTAGTTTACATTCCCACCAGCAGTGTAAAAGTGTTCCCTGATCATCACATCCACGCCAGAATCTACTGATTTTTTATTTTGGCCATTCTTGCAGGAGTAAGATAGTATGGCATTGTGGTTTTGATTAGCATTTCCCTGATCATTAGTGATGTTGAGCATTTTTTTGTGTGTTTGTTGGCCATTTGTATTTCTTCTTTTGAGAATTGTCTATTCATGTCCTTAGACCACTTTTAATGGGATGATGATGATGATGATTATTATTATTATTATTATTATTTACTGATTTGTTTGAGTTCATTGTAGATTCTGGATATTAGTCCTTTGTCAGAATTATAGATTGTGAACATTTTCACTCATTCTGTGGGTTGTCTGTTTACTCTGTTGACTGTTCCTTTTGCCATGCAAAAGGTCTTTAGTTTAACTAGGTGCTAGCTATTTATCTTTGTTTTATTGCATTTGCTTTTGGGTTCTTGATTATTAAATACTAGCCTAGACCAATGTCTAGAAGAGTTTTCCAATGTTATTTTCTAGAATTATTATAGTTTCAGGTCTTAGGTTTAAGTCCTTAATCCATCTGGAGTTGATTTTGTATAAGGTGAGAGATGAGGATCCAGTTTCATTCTCTTACATGTAGCTAGCCAATTATCCCAGCACCATTTGTTGAAAAGGGTGTCCTTTCCTCACTTTATGTTTTAGTTTGTTTTGTCGAAGATCAGTTGGCTGTAAGTATTCCACTTTATTTCTGGGTTTTCTATTCTGTTCCATTGGTCTATGTGCCTATTTTATACCAGTACCACGCTGTTTTGGTGACTATGGCCTTATAGTATAGTTTGCAATCAGGTAGTGTGATGCATCCGGATTTGTTCTTTTGCTTAGTGTTGCTTTGGCTATGCGGGGTTTTTTTTTTTTTTAGAATTGTTTTTTCTAATTCTGTGAAGAATGGTGGTGGTATTCTGATGGGGATTGTGTTGAATTTGTTGATTGTTTTAGGCAGTATGATCATTTTCACAATATTGATTCTACCCATATATGAGCATGGGATGTGTTTCGATTTCTTTGTGTCATCT
>NW_016899884.1:0-416 GCF_001698545.2 Rhinopithecus bieti | reverse complement strand
CATCCTTCCATCCCTCCGCCATCCCTCCATCCCTCCATCTTCCCTCCATCCCTCCGTCTTCCCTCCATTATCCCTCCATTATTCCTCCTTTATCCCTACGTTATCCCTCCATCCCTCCATCCTTCCACCTCTCCATTCATCCATCCTTCCACCCCTCAATACCTCCATCATCCTTCCATCTCTCCATCATTCCTCCATCCCTCCATCTTCCTTCCATTCCTCCATCTTCCCTCCATTATCCCTCCATCATCCCTCCATCCCTCCACCCCTCCATCCCTCCATCCCTCCACCCTTCCATCCCTCCATCCCTCCATCCCTCCATCCCTCCACCCTTCCATCCCTCCATCCTTCCACCCCTCCATTCATCCATCCTTCCACCCCTCCATTCCTCCATCATCCTTCTATCTCTCCATCAT
>NW_016899883.1:0-995 GCF_001698545.2 Rhinopithecus bieti | reverse complement strand
GAGAAGTGTCTGCTCATCTCATTCGCCCACTTTTAATGGGGTTGTTTGTTTTATTTCTTGTAAATTTATTTGAGTTCTTTGTAGATTCTAGATATTAGCCCTTTGTCAGATGAGTAGATTGCAAATGTTTTCTACCATTTTGTAGCTTGCCTGTTCACTCTGATGATAGTTTCTTTTCTTTTGCTGTGCAGAAGCAGTTTAGTTTAGTTAGATCCCATTTGTCAATTATAGCTTTTGTTGTCATTGCTTTTGATGCTTTAGATATGAAGTCCTTGCCAATGCCTATGTCCTGAATGGTATTGCTTAGGTTTTCTTCTAGAGTTTTATGGTTTTAGGCCTAACACTTAAGTCTTTGATCCATCTTGAATTAATTTTGTATAAGGTGTGAGGAAGGGATCCAGTTTCAGCTTTCTACATATGGCTAGCCAGTTTTCCCAGCATCATTTATTAAATAGGGAATCCTTTCCCTATTTCTTGTTTGTGGCATTCTCTGTATTCCCTGAATTTGAATGTTGGCCTGTCTTGCTAGGTTGGGGAAGTTCTCCTGGATAATATCCTGCAGAGTGTTTTCCAACTTGCTTCCTTCTCCCCATCACTTTCATCACCAAACAGACGTAGATTTTGTCTTTTCACATAGTCCCATATTTCTTGGAGGCTTTGTTCATTTCTTTTACTCCTTTTTTCTATAAACTTCTCTTCTCACTTCATTTCATTCATTTGATCTTCAATCACTGATACCCTTTCTTCAAGTTGATCAAATCGGCTACTGAAGCTTGTGCATTCATCACGTAGTTCTTGTGCCATAGTTTTCAGCTCCATCAGGTCATTTAAGGACTTCCCTACACTGGTTATGCTAGTTAGCCATTCATCTAATCTTTTTTCAAGCTTTTTACCTTCTTTGCAATGGGTTCAAACATTCTCCTTTAGCTTGGAGATGTTTGATTGTCTGAAGACTTCTCTAAACTCGTCAAAGTCATTCTCCATCCTGCTTTATT
>NW_016899882.1:0-1237 GCF_001698545.2 Rhinopithecus bieti | reverse complement strand
TCTCCAATTTTCGATGGAAGACACTTCCTTGCCTCACACAGGCCTCCGGATGCCACTTACTATCCCTTCCAAGAACCCTCAAAGACCGACTTTGAAAGTGGCAAATATAGAGTAAGCTTTAACCTGTGAAAAGAATGGACATGTCAGAGAGCAGTTTCTTCGAGTGCTTCTTTCTGTTTTTTATTGGACGACATTTCACTTTTGACACAGTCTTCAGTGTGCTCCAAATATCACTCTTTTGGTTTTACAGGAACAGTGTTCAAACTGTGCTTTATGAGAAGAAAATTATAACTCCCTGAGTGCAATGGACACATCACCAAGCAGTTTCTCAGGAAGCTTCTCTCCACCTTTTATTTGACAATGTTTCGTATTTCACCATAGTACCGAATGTGATCCCAGGCATCCACGAGGAAGTTTCCATGCTGTGTAATGTAAAGAAAGCTTCATCTATGTGAGATGAATAAACATAGCAAAAGCAGATTCACAGAAAGCTTCTTTCCAATTTTGTCTGAATATATTTCCTTTTACACCATAGTCCAGAATGTCCTCCCGAAGATCCCTTCGTGTATCCACCCATGGCAGTTTCCAAGCTGTGTAATGTAAAGAAAGCTTTATTAATATGAAATGATTACACATATCACAGAGTATTTTCCTAGAAAGCTTCTTTCCAGTTTTGTCTGAGGCTATTTCCCTTTTCACCATTGGCATCAACATACTCCCCAATATCACTTGGTAGCTGTTTCTCCAAAAGGGTTTCCAGACGCTGTATGAAGAAAGAGGTATAACACTGTGACTGGAATCCACACGTCACAGAGCAGTTTCTTTGAAAGCTTCTCTCCAGTTTCGGTCTGAACATATTTTCTTTTCACCATTAGCCTCAAAGTGCTCTCGAATATCCCATCACATAACAAATATACACAGGGCTAGAGAACTGCTCAATGAAAAGAGAGGCTTATCTGAGTGAGAGAAATTAAGATGACACAGCGCGGTTTCACACAAAGCTTCCTTCTGGATTTTACATTAGGATAATTGTTTCTCCATATTCTAAGGATTGTTCCCAAATGTCCTTCCTCAGATTCCACAAAACAGTGATTTCAAGCTGCTCAATCCAAAGAATGGTTTAAATCTAGGAGATGAATACACACATCACAAAGCAGTTGCTCAGAACGTTTCCCTGCAGGTTTCATCAGAAGATGTTTCCTTGCTCACCTCAAGCCTCTTGGCATCACTAAATATC
>NW_016899881.1:0-1657 GCF_001698545.2 Rhinopithecus bieti | reverse complement strand
TAATAAGAAAAGAAGAGAGGATATAAAAAATGAGCAAACAAGTAACAATATGGCAATAGTAAGTCCTTACCTATTAACAATAGCATTGAATGTAAATAGTCTCTATTCTCCAATAAAAGATACACAGATGATGAATGAAACAAGATCCAAGTAAATGTTGTAATTTATACATTTTAGGACTCATTTGGTTTACTGGCTCTAAAATCTAATAATTTTAATTAGATTTGTGAAAATTTTGGCCAGTATTTCTTCAAATATTTGTCTACTCATTTCTTTTTTTAGAGACACATATGTCTCTAAAAGAGACACTATGTATTTTTTGAACCACTTGATGCAACTTTGACATCCAGTTTTTTATTCTTTTATTATTATTATTGCTATCTGTTCTTGAATCTATTAATTTGTGATAAAATTTACTCTTTATTTCATCAACTTTAATCTGCTGTGTTGATCATGTAAAATTTGTTTCACTTACTGTAATTTTCAGATCTTGACTTTTCTTTTCTCATTTTTTTGTTGTCATTCTCTTTTGCTCATTAAGATCTCACATTTTATTATGTTTTCTTTAGTTATTTGAACATATTTATAAACTGGCTGATTTGAAATATTAACAACAGCAATACCGCAGAATCATTTTCTATTAACTGCATTTTTTTCCTCCTGTGAGTGGGTCACATTTTCTTTTAATTGTCATATCTACTAATTTTGACTAAAGACTGGACATTGTAGAAAATGCATTGTATTCACTTTATGTTATGTTCTTATAAAATTTGTTAGGTTGTTTTCTAGTAGACAATTAAGTTGTCTGGACCCACACTGAAAACTGTATTTTCTGGAATGTGATATCTCCTCTTAGTTTTTTCAGGTTCCTGCTGCTGACTTTTGTTTGTTTGTTTTTTAGCCTGGCTCCCATGGATGTCCTCTGTGTCTACACAGACAATTTCAGCTGTTTATCCTCAAAGGTTTAGCCTCACCCTTTCTGTGATTGTCTTACTTCTGGGGCTTTCTTTGTAAATTTCCACTTTCTCTGCCATTTGTGTGTTTTATCCTTCAGTACACCAAAGCACTAGTGTTTCAGCTTTCTGCTCCCAAAGCTGTTCGTAGATTCACAAAGGCACAATCAACAAAGCAGCAAACTTGCAGAGGTTACACAGTAATTTTTTTTTCATTCATGTGTAGATCACTTTCTGGTTTCTTTCTGCTCTGGGGGGAAAAAAAACCCTGGGATGTCCCCTAAACATTTATATTTTAGAGATCAATGAAGGATTTGGGAGCTATATACATATAAATTTACTCCTATTCTTTTAGTTGTTCTGTGGTATTCTTAAATCTAGGGCTTCCTATTTTAGTTCCCAGCCATTTTATACATTCCTGAACTTTGTTCTCTGTCACAGTGAGCATGTAAGGCTATGGCTTTGTGCTGCTATAACTGTTTTATTGGGATGTGCCCTCAGTGAAGACAGCCACAAAGACAATCTATACTTCTAAATTGTGTCCTTTCGTTTTGCAATATTTCAAAGGATAACTGCCTCCAGGCTTCTGTCTGCTCTTGGATGCTTTCCAGTGACTTCAAAAGTTCTTCTTTCTTATATTTTGTGAGTGCTTTCTAAATCACGTTTTATCATCATTACTCATACACCTTTTAAATATATATATA
>NW_016899880.1:0-1382 GCF_001698545.2 Rhinopithecus bieti | reverse complement strand
AAATAAATTTTTTATTTTTTAAATTTTATTTATTTAAATAAGCAAGACTCTCTCTCAATAAATAAATAAACAATAAATAAATAAATAAATACTTTCTCACAGTTCTGTGGCTTGAAAAGTCTGAATTCCTTACTATGGCTTGGAAAAGAACCCTGGCTAATCTAAACTTGCTTATCTCTGAAGCCTCATTTGCAATTTTTTCTCATATTTTGTCTCTTAATTCAAGCCACCCTTCTGTTTTCAAACTCCTTGACAACACTATTATTTCCTGTATTGAAACTTCATACGTGTTTTAAATCTCTCCCAGAGTGTGTGAGTAGGCGTGCTTTTGATTTTCTTTTCTTTTCTTCTGCTATATTCACAATGCCGAGAAAGTTTCCTGACACAAAACATGGTAGAAATAAATATGTCAAATTAATGGTTAAATAAATGTTTTTTTCTGTTTCTGATATTTTCTCTGTCTTCTCTCTTTCACTTCAGTGTTAACTGGCTAAATCCCACTCCTCATGCAATTCTATGCTTAAACTTCGCTTCTTCAGAAAATCTTTCCGGAACCATGCCAAAAGACATTAGGTTAGTTTTCTTATTACTAGGTTGGTGCAAAAGTAATTGCAGTGTTTGCAATTAAGGAAAACACAGGCTTTTGGAATCCCAGCCCGTGTTTTCCTTCAGACTACTCATTGTGATTACAATGTTAACAGTTACTTGTCTTTCTTTTCAGATCAGATGGACATGTAGCTTCAGAATTCTGTTTCCCTCTTTTCTGTCTTTGTCCCCAGTGACTGTTGTACAGTTTGTCCACTCTAGGAACCCATAAGTTATTTGTTGAATGAAGGAAAAAATGAATTGAAGACAGAAAAGATTAGATATAGGACATGTGTAGGCAATGGAGCAGCTCCTGAGATTAACGGTAATTTCTCCATGGACTCCTTATCTGGTACCTTCAGCTGCAGGCAAAAGCACCCTGGGGTACTTAAAGAAACAGGATGTAAATTGTCTGTGAAAGGGTCATTAACTCTTTGAGGCAGTGAGAATGCCATTTGAAGAAGTAATCTTGAGGTTTTAGAGTTCAGATTTTTTTTTTTTTTCATTCAGTAGAAGATTGGAACAGACCTGGGAAATCTTTTGAAAAGATAAACATGAGCTGATTCTGTGGTAGAAAATAAAAAACCCTTACCTGTTTTAAGTTTGTAAGAGTGTGTGCTTTTTTATTTTAATTTTTTCACATTTCTCTTAAATGTTAATCCTCTGAAAATGTTGACATCTAACTCTGCAGGGGACGCTGTCTTTGTTAATGTGATGTTACTATTCTGTTCTCTTCATTATCATGACCTTACTGCTCTAAAAGACTCTTGTCCAGGAAAAGAAAAGTCCTAGACAAT
>NW_016899879.1:0-264 GCF_001698545.2 Rhinopithecus bieti | reverse complement strand
TGCTGGAAGTCCACTCCAGGCCCTGTTTGCCTGGGTATCACCAGCGGACGCTGCAGAACAGCAAATATTGCAGAACGGCAAATATTGTTGCCTGATCCTGTCTCTGGAAGCTTTGTCTCAGGGGCACCTGGCCGTATGAGGTGTCAGTCAGCCTCTACTGGGAGGTGTCTCCCAGTTAGGCTACCTGGGGTCAGGGACCCACTTGAGGCAGTCTGTCCATTTTCAGATCTCAAACTCCGTGCTGGGAGAACCACTACTCTCTTC
>NW_016899878.1:0-1133 GCF_001698545.2 Rhinopithecus bieti | reverse complement strand
GGGGACATGTCCCCAGGTTGGGCTAAATTCCCCTCCCCTACAGCTTGAAGGAGACATAACCGATAGCCTGGGGTTTTGTGGTGCTTTGGAGATTTCTTTGCTTATTTCCTTCTGGGCAGGGGAGATTACAGGAGGCTTATCATTAATAGGAAGGGGAGCTATAGGGAGGCTACGATATGGGAGTAAGCTGAGAGGTCCTCCTGTGGGATGTAAATTGTAAGCTTTGCATAGTTGTGTATTCTTCCTCAATGAAAAGAAAGCTTGGACATAAGGTATTTCACTCTGTTTGCCTTCCCTCTTACAGAAAAGGTCAAGTTGCAGGATAGTATTGTAATTTATACTTCCTTCAGGTGGCCATTTTCCCCATCAGAGAGATAATATCGGGGCCAGGCCATAACGCAGAAAAAAATGAGCCACCTCTTTTCAGGATTTGCAAGTCAAATTGGTCCCAATGGCTTAGGATGCATTTCGAGGGTGAGCCTGTTGATGCCTAAGTGTTTCCCATCTGAAAGACAAAACCACCAGTGGTTTTGGTTTGTTTTGCTTCTTCCCCTGTCCAAGAACTCGAAAGGGTGCCTGGACCCTGCTGATCAGAATAATTGCACTCACCGACCAGCAGCAGAATCAACACCTGCCCAAGAACCCGCAACAGTCCCTGGACCCTGCTGATCAGAATAGTTGCACTCACTGATGCAGCAGCAGAAACACTAGTTTTCCTCCCAGACCACAAGGAGTACCGAGGAAGGTCGGATTTAGTAGCCCCTACCGACGCATTCTTGAAAACCTGCACCCTTGCCTGTCCTCCTGGACCACGAAAAGGACCAAGAAAATTGGATTTAGTGACCCTTACCGATGCATTCTCAAAATCTGTTAGAGTCCTAAGCCTTCTGTTAGTATTGGGACCTTACCCATGTCCTATAAAGATGTTATGCCCCAAAATGAAGTGGAGGGCCATGCCCTGAGGGAGGGAAGCGATCTCCAGGGTTGGAAGAGTGACACCTTTTGTCCTCACTTATATGAATAGGAAGGATATCATTTCTGAGGTTCCCCATATCCTAGCTTTAGGAATAGCTTTTGTTAGGCCTGCTTGTCTGAGGAGGGATCCTAAAATTCCAAATAGTCCCCCCTACGAT
>NW_016899877.1:0-264 GCF_001698545.2 Rhinopithecus bieti | reverse complement strand
CAGCACTTTGGGAGGCCAAGGTGGGCAGATCACTTGAGATCAGGAGTTCGAGACCAGCCTGGGCAACATGGCAAAACCCTGTCTCTACTAAAATACAAAATTAGCTGGGCGTGGTGGCATGCACCTGTAATCCCAGCTACTTGGGAGGCTGAGGCAAGAGAATTGCTTGAACCCAGGAGGCGGAGGTTGCAGTGAACCGAGATTACGCCACTGCACTCCAGCCTGGGCAACAGAGTAAGACTCCATCTAAAAAAAAAACAAAAA
>NW_016899876.1:0-1654 GCF_001698545.2 Rhinopithecus bieti | reverse complement strand
GAAAATTCACAAGCATATTTCCATGTATCATTCTTTGAAAATACAATATTAAGTGCTACAGAGTATCTTATGGATTTAACAAAGTTTATTTAGATGATATCATGTTATTGGACATTTTGATTATTATCAAGTTTGCTTATAAAATTTAAATGTAATGAAGAACATCATTGTACATTAACCTTTATGCACATCTGTAATTATTTATTTAGAATAAGGTTCCAGAATTAAAATTATTTGGTTTGGATGATGAGAGCATTTAGTAGAGCATCTGACAGGTGGTGCTGAGTTTTCCTCAATACAGTTGTGCAAATTACATTCCCACCAGTAGTGTATAAATGTGAATATCCCTCCATACATTCATCAAAACATGGCCTTTCTATTTTGTAAATCTCTGCTAATTTAATAGGTAAAATATACCTTTATTTCTTTAAAATTTTATTTATAATTTACACACAGTAAAATTCATTCTTTTAGTGTATGGTTCTATGGGTTTTGACAAATGCACAGTCATGTATCTTCTACACTAGTACCATACACAGAAGTTCTGTCACTTTAATAATTTCTCTTGGTGGCTCTTTTGTATTCAACCCTTTGCCCCATACTCAGTCTCTGGAAACGATCAATTTGTTCTTCATCTCTATGGTTTTGCCTTTTCCAGAAGGTCATATAAGTGGAATCATGCAATATGTAGCCCTTTTGGTCTGGCTTCTTTCACTTAGTAAAATGCAGTCAAGATTCTCCCATGTTTTGTGGATACTTATTTCATTCCTTTTATCACTGAGTAGTACTTCATTGTGTGGATGTACCACAGTTTTACTATCCATTCACTAACTGATGAACTTGTAAGATGTTTCTAGTTTTGGTGAATATGAATAAATTTGCTATAAACTTTCAGGTATAAGTTTTGTATGACATAAATGCTCATTTTATAGGGTAAATGCTTTGGAGTGGGAATGAGTGCCAGACTGTTTTCTAAAGTTTCCCTAGCATTTTACATTCCAATTACAAATATGTGAGAGTTCCAGTAGCTTTGTATCTTTACCAGTATTTAGTAATTTTGTATTATACATATATATGTGTATATATATATTCATTTAAATTTTAATCGTTGTTAGAATTTGTAATTCCCTAATGATACATGGTATTATCTTTATTTGTTTATAATTGACACATAATTGTTTATGGGATACAATGTGATGTTTCAGTACATGTGTACATTGTATAATGATCAAATCAGGATATCACCTCAAACCTTATGATGATCTTACAGTTAAAGATGGTATGTTCTTGCAAAGTGTCTGTTCAGATCTTTTGCTCCTCTTTTATTGGATTGTTCCTTTTCTTACTGTTTTATATTTTTTTAAATATATTGATACAAGTCCTTTGTCAGATACATTATTTGGAAATAGATTTTCCTAGTCTGTGACTTGTCTTTTCATTCTTTGAACGCTGCCTTTTTTAGAGCAAAATTTTAATTTTGATACGATTCACTTTATCAATTTTTTTACTTTTGATGTGCAATGTAAGAACACTTGTCTAACCCAGTGTCATGAAGATTATATCATATTTTCATCCAGAAATTTTATAGTTTTAAGTTTTACATTTCTATCTATTATCCTTTTGAATAAAGGTTTGTATAAAGTTTAGCTATGGG
>NW_016899874.1:0-262 GCF_001698545.2 Rhinopithecus bieti | reverse complement strand
TACCTTCATTCTTCATTGCCATGTAACATAACATGTCCATAGGCTCCTGGGATTAGGATATGGTCATTGTCACTGGGAAGCTGGGGCTGTGAGTGTGCAGTAATCTACCTACCACAACTACTTTTTTTAAATCAAAAGAACATTTTGTTAGAAGGCCATTTTCATCCCTCTATCAATAATTTAAATCCACTTGTTTCATTTCTTTTCCCTAGAGGAAATGGAGAACAAATGAAAACATATTAAAATTTTGCTTTAGAATCCA
>NW_016899873.1:0-1104 GCF_001698545.2 Rhinopithecus bieti | reverse complement strand
TGATTCCTTTTTTGTGCAGAAGCTTTTAAATTTAGTATGGTCCCATTTGTCTATTGTTTTTGTTGCCTATACTTTTGAGGTCTCAGCCATAAAATCTTTGCCCAGACCAATGTCCTGAAGAGTTTTCCCTAGATTTTTCTCCAGTTATTTTATAGTTTCAGGTCTTATGTTTAAGTCTTTAATTATCTTGATTTGATTTTTGTATATGGTGAGAGATATAAAAATCATTTCATTCTTCTGCATATGCTTATTGAGCTTTCCCAGCACCATTTATTGAAAAGGGTTTCCTTTCCCCACTGTATGCTGTTGGTGCCTTTGTCAAAATCTGTTGGCTTTATTTATTTACTTACATGGCTTTATTTCTGGGTTCTTTATTCTTTTCCATTGGCCTATGTGTCTGTTTTCATACCAACACCATGCTGTTTTGGTTACTACAGCCTTGTAATATATTTTGAAGTTAGGAGGTGATGCCTGAAGCTTTGGTCTTTTGCTAAGCATTGTTTTAGCTATTTGGGCTCTTTTTTGCTTTCATACAAACTTTAGGATTATTTTTTCCAATTCTGTGAAAATATTTGCAAACTATTCATCCAACAATGGACAATATATTGTATATTTCAAAGTATCTAGAAGAAAGGACTTGAGATGTTACCAACACAGAAATAATAAATACTCAAGGTATGGATACCCCAAATACACTGACTTGATCATTACACATTATATGCATGTGTTGGGAACAAGCCCCCCAAAATCCGACCATAAACTGGCCCCAAACACTGGCCATAAACAAAATCTCTGTAGCACTGTGTCATGTTCATAATAGCCCTAATGCCCAAGCTGGAAGGTTGTGGGTTTATGGGAATGAGGGCAAGGAATACCTGGCCTGCCCAAGGCGGAAAACCGCTTAAAGGCATTCTTAAGCCACAAACAATAGCATGAGCATCTGCGTCTTAAGGGCGTGTTCCTGCTGCAGTTAACTAGCCCAACCTAGTCATTTAATTTGGCCCATCCCTTCGTTTCCCATAAGGGATACTTTTAGTTAATTTAATATCTATAGAAACAATGCTAATGACTTGTTTGCTGTTAATAAATATGTGGGTAAATCTC
>NW_016899872.1:0-432 GCF_001698545.2 Rhinopithecus bieti | reverse complement strand
AAGAGTGAATGAGTTCTTGAGAGATCTGGTTGTTGTAAAGGGTAACACCTTCTCTTCTCTCTTGCACCTTATTTTACCATGTGACATGGCTGCTCCAGCTTTGCCATCCACCAAAGGTAAAGGCTCCCTGAGGATGCCCCGGAAGCTGACCAGATGCCTGGGCCATGCTTCCTGTATAGCCTGCAGAAAGATGAGCCAATTAAACCTTTTTTCTTATAAATTACCCAGTCTCAGGTATTCCTTTATAGCAGTACAAGAACAACCTAATACGATGTACATGCCTTGATGACAAGTTTCAGGTTATCACAAGAAACATATAATAAATACATTTAAATATATTCAGCAAACATTAAGCTCTTCCAAATTTTATTAATGTTAAATTTACATAAATAAATTGCAGTGAAATCTTGTGTGTGTGTGTGTGTGTGTGTG
>NW_016899871.1:0-1103 GCF_001698545.2 Rhinopithecus bieti | reverse complement strand
CTCTAATACTTAATTTTTATTCCTACAATTTTGCTGTTCCAAAATTTTGCTTGTGTTTATATACTTCTATATTTAAGTCATGTATTATTCACATAGGCCTTAAGGGAAAACTGCTCTATTATCATAAAGGCAAAGTCCATAAAACTAATTAGAAAATAATTACCAAGAAGACAAAGAAATAAGAAATGTTTCAAGCTTTGAAAATATCCCTTCTATATTAGTCTTCCATTTTGTCTTAGTAAGCTCAGGCTATTATAATAACATACTAGAAGTTGGGTGGCTTAAACAACATACATTTTTTTCCTCATATTTCTGGACATTGGAAGTTAGAGTGTCAGCAGTGTCAAAGTTCTTGGTGAGGACCCAGTTCTGGTTTAAAAAACTTCTTGTGTCCTCAAATGGCAGAAAGAGTCAGCTTACTCTATGGGTTCTTTTCATAAGGGCATTAATTCCACTCATGAAGACTCCATTCTCATGACCTGATCACTTCCTAAGAACCTCATCTCCAAATACTATCATGCTGGGATTAGGGTTTAAACATATGAATTTGGGGAGACGGGGTACATTCAGTCCATTGCAATTTGGTTATGAGTATGTCCTGGGAAATTCAATATTTAATGTTGATTTACTACAAGATTAAAATTTTGGAGTCATTTCCTCCTTTATATGAAGTGCACTCTAATTTTATTAACTTGGGAATTTGTCTTCAGTAATATTCCATTGAAGAAACAGGTAAGCCCATCATAAAAAAATCTTCCATCGTACTTTGTAAAGGCACATCCATTTTGATAATAAATTGAACAAGCGTTTTAATTTTAGAATGCTAAATTTATCTCTTGCCAAAGACAAGTTATAGTTTAAACATAAGATGATAATATTATCAAAAAAGATTTGATAAACATTTGGACAAAGAGCATACATATAAAATTAAAATATCATTTCTTAATTTATGTAACATCCAAAGTAGCTATATTTGTTTTGGCACATCAGCAAATTCAGAATTATGGTAGTGCCAAATGTCTGAACATTTTATAAAGAATATCTTATATATTCTATATAATTAATAATAATATTAATAATACTATTAGTGATACCATATTATA
>NW_016899870.1:0-1127 GCF_001698545.2 Rhinopithecus bieti | reverse complement strand
CAGCCTCTTTTTTTTTAAGACAGAGTCTCACTCTGTCACCCAGGCTGGAGTGCAGTGACAATTTCAGCTCACTGCAACCTCCACCTCCCAGGTTCAAGCAATTCTCCTGCCTCAGCCTCCCAACCAGCTGGGATTATAGGTGTGCGCCACCACACCCAGCTAATTTTGTATTTTAGTAGAGATGGGGTTTCACCATGTTGGACCAGCCTGGTCTCGAACTCTTGACCTCAAGTGATCCGCCTGCGTTGGCCTCC
Organism: Rhinopithecus bieti; assembly: GCF_001698545.2. Lineage (NCBI taxonomy): Eukaryota > Metazoa > Chordata > Mammalia > Primates > Cercopithecidae > Rhinopithecus > Rhinopithecus bieti. The sequence goes on along the minus strand of NW_016899870.1, from coordinate 873 downwards.
CAAAGTGCTGGGATTACAGGCATGAGACACCACACCCAGCCTGGCTTCAGACTTTTCTATGATAACATTTCAGGCCAGAAGACAGTGAAACAACATTTAGAGAATTTAGAAGGGAAATGTTTGTGACCTAAGAATCTTATAACCTTCCATATTTCATCCCTACAAGGAAAGAAAATACAAAAGAATCCTGTAGCCAGTTATGGTTGCTAAGTAAAAGCATCAGAAGTATTCCAGGGCTCAGGACATGTGTCACCCAAGAACCCTCCGGGAAACCCTACTTGAAGGCATAGTATAGCCAAGGAAGAAATGAAAATGGATAGTTTAAGGTATAAAAGTGAATCCTCTTAAATGTAAGTCTAATTAGAGGTGATTAGAGTTGCAGAAAAGAACATAATTGTTAAAAGAATTTTTTTTGGAGACAGAGTCTCGCTGTGTCACCTAGGCTGGAGTGCAGTGGCATGATCTTGGCTCATTGCAACCTCTGCCTCCTGGGTTCAAGCTATCCTCCCACCTCAGCCTTCTGAGTAGCTGGGACTACAGGCACACACCACCACACCAGGCTAATTTTGTATTTTAGTAGATGGAGTTTTGCTGTGTTGGCCAGGCTGGTCTTGAACTTCTGACCACAGGTGATCCGTCTGCCTCAACCTCCCAAAATGCTGGGATTACAGGATGAGCCACCACACCCAGCACTTCTGTCATACTCTTGAAAACACCAAATTATGACACTTTGGGAAGATCCCCTGGATTAAAGGGACTCCTAATAGCTTTTAGTTCATTCCCTACCTTTTGAACCATTTGCACTAAACCCATCTTCTTAGATGAAGAATTCTGCAGCTTAACTCTTTAAGACTGTTACATCTGGCCGGGCGC
>NW_016899869.1:0-787 GCF_001698545.2 Rhinopithecus bieti | reverse complement strand
GGATTTTGTCGAATGCTTTTACTGCATCTGTTGAGATGATTGTGTAATTTTGTTTTAATTCTGTTTATGTGGTGTATCACATTTATTGACTTGCATATGTCAAACCATCCCTGCATCCTTGGTCTAAAACCTGCTTCGTCATGATGAATTATCTTTTGAAATGCTGTGGAATTAGGTTTGCTAGTATTTTGTTAAGGATTTTAGCATCTACGCTCATCAAGGATATCTGTCTGTAGTTTCCTTTTTTGGTTATGTCTTTTCCTGGTTTTGGTAATAGGGTGATGCTAGCTTAATAGAATGGATTAGGGAGGGTTCTTTCTTTATCTATCTTGTGAAATCGTGTCAAAAGCATAGGTACCAATTATTCATTAAATGTGTGGTAGAATTCTACTGTGAACCTGTCTGCTCCTGGACTTCCTCATGTTAGTAATTTTTTAATTGCCATTTTAACCTTGCTGCTTGTTATTGGTCTATTCAGGGTATCTAATTCTTCCTGATTTAAGCCAGGAGGGTTTTATTTTCCATAAATTTATCCAGCTTTTCCAGGTTTTCTAGTTTATGTGTATAAAGGTGTTCATAGTAGCCTTGAATACTCTTTTGTATTTCAGTGGTGTCACTTGTAATATCTCCTGTGATGTTTCTTATTGAGAATATTTGAATTTTCTCTCTTATGTTCTTGGTAAATCTTGCTAATGATCTATCAATTTTATTTATCTTTTCAAAGAACTAGCTTTTTTTTCATTTATCTATTGTATTTGTTGTTGTTGTTTCAGTTTTATTTAGCTCT
>NW_016899868.1:0-906 GCF_001698545.2 Rhinopithecus bieti | reverse complement strand
TTCCCTCCCTGGCTCAGGTCACTGGGTGGTAGGGGAAATGCTGTAGCAAGGGTCCACCCCAGGCTGACCTGGCCTGACTATGAAATCCCAGAGGGGTCTGTTTGGGACTGACAGACACAGACAGGCCAAAGGCCCCAGTGAGGTGAACTGTGATGTGTGTAGGACAGAGGCCAGATTTGGGGTCCAGCGAATCCCGTGATTCCCACAGCTGCCGGCTCACCCTGCAAGCCCCTGCGCCTCATGTGAGCAGCCTGGCCTCCTTGCGGGGGGAGCCCAGGGTCTCACTGGGACACACAGGCCCCTCGAGCCAGGGTCAGCAGAGCCTGAGATTTGGGAGACAGCCCAGGCCTAGGTGATTTCCAAGTGTCTCAAGCCTGGCACAGGTTGGCATGGGGAATGCCTGGGGCGCTCAACAGTGCGGGGTGATGGCATTTTCCAAAACGATACCAGGTGGCGGCCCCTCAGAGGACAAGCGCTTCTCGGTGGTGGACATGGCAGCCCTGGGTGGGGTGCTGAGTGCACTGCTGCTGCTGGCTCTCCTTGGTCTCACTGTCCTTGTCCACAAGCACTACGGCTCCCGGCTCAAGTGCTGCTCTGGCAAAGCTCCGGTAAGGCCCAGGGTGGAGGGCAGGGCAGGCGACCCGCAGGGAGTGGGGACAGGAGAGGGGAGGACAGAGGGGAATATGTGGAGGCGGAGGGGTGTCCGCTGTGGAATGAGGGTGTGGAGAGGCCACAAGGCAGCAGAGACCCAGGGACCCCGCTGACGCCTTCACTCCCGCTAGCAGGAACCCCAGCCCCAGGCTATGACAACCAGGCGGTCCTCCCTGACCACGAGGCCAACTGGGCGCCCACCCCAGCCCCACGCACGACCCCAAGCCCGCGGAGGCACCGCCGACGCCCGCGGAG
>NW_016899867.1:0-1665 GCF_001698545.2 Rhinopithecus bieti | reverse complement strand
CGGTTAGAACTTCGCTTCACCCAAGCATGCTCCTTTGGTGGAGGGACTGGCATTACCTTTAGGGGCTGATCAGGTGTGAGAGGTTTGGAAGTTGGAGAGTGACAATCTTCCTCCTTATTGAGTGTTTCATTTTCTAGAGACTTCTCACTCTCTCTCCTTCGTGCATTTCTGCCAGATGTGGCGGAGGTCCCGGGCTGCGATGACTCACTTCCTGTCCTCGACCGTTCCGTTCCTGAGTTTCTTCACTTCGCCAGCTTGGGTGTCTCTCCCGAGGCCGTCGTTCTGGTTTTGGCTCATCCAGCTGACGCTGCAACTTCTCTTGTTTCTTCTGCAGCGGTTCTTCTATTTCTCTTTCTCTAGCAGCTGTGTCAACGGGCTTTGCCCCTCCAAAGATAGAAGCAGCTGGACTGCACTGGGAGGTACTAGCAGAGGAATCATCTTCCTTAGGAGTACTCGGAGGTCTTAGATTCAGTTTGGGTCTTTGGCGGGGGGACCTCTATCATCATGCCTATAATCATCCCGAGAGTAATCATCTCATCTCTGGAGCTCCACGACTCATCATCCTGTCTGTCGTATCGGTCTTCATAGCGGTCCCCGCTTCCTCTGTAGTCATCATCCCTGCAATACCCACGGCCGAATGCTCTTCCCCACTGCCTATCCGGGAATCACAGCTTCCATCAGAGTCTTTGCTGCCTCGGTCATCACAGCGACCCCGGCCACCGTATCAATCCATATCCCGGCGTGGGCCATCCCGATCCCCATCCGGATCCCCATCGCCATACCGGTCTGAATCGTAACCATCTCAACACTTGTCTCCAAAGCTATCATCACCTCTTCTGGGCGAGTAGTCATCAAAGCTGTCTGTGGCAGAACGAGCCCTCCAGTCTGTATCTGTTTTGTCAGAATCCCGATTTCCATCACGGCCAAAAGAATGATCATCCCTGTCTTTATCCTGTGCTTGATCAGCAACGTCCACTCGAATTCTCCTGTTACCTAGAGACTCTTCACTGAGACTCAGGGCACTGAGCAGGAAATCCAGGTCCTCAAATGCAGCATAAGCCAAACCTTTCAACCTCTCTGGATTGCTGGGTTCACGTGGTAAACGCACTGCACTGATATTTAGTCCTCTAAAGAATTCCTTAACTGACTCTTCTATAACATCATAGGGGAGGTTCCCCAGGAAAGCAGTGTTGGGTGGCGATTTGGGAAGACGGCTCCGGTCGATACTGGGTTCCCGAGCAGCCGGTGGAGCAGTGGGAAGGATGGAACGATCAGTTGGAGGCGCTCTGTACGCATCGTCGTCATTACTGTGCCGAGTTGTTGAAATTCTCCTTCCAGATCCTCGGTTTCATCAGCCCGGCTGACTGGTTTGGAAACATAGGTGCTTCCTCCACCACCACTCCCATCCTCAGCCAGAAAGTCTGTTAGGGAGATGGTCTTCCCCTTCTTGTTCTTCTTTTTTCTGAGGCGCCATGTTGGGAGAGGGAAAGAGAACGCTACCTCATTCCTTAAAATGGCCCAAAATACTCTTTTCCAGACTTTCACCTTATTGAACTGAATATTCCCTCATTGAACTACATAGAATAAATCCAATCACTCTTGACAAAATCTTTTCAAATGCTTGAAGCCCTCCCAGTCAGCCTCCAAATATTTTCTTTTATTTTA
>NW_016899866.1:0-264 GCF_001698545.2 Rhinopithecus bieti | reverse complement strand
CAAAGACAGATTGGTTCCTTATTTTCTCCTTTTCCTTGACTGAGGCCTACTTTCCACTTTTCTGGTAACTGCCACCTCTGATTCTAAATCCTTTGGAACTCTTTCCTTTCCTGCCACTCTAGCTTGGCTTCAGAGTGCAAGTCTTCCTGTCTCCTAGATCCTTAAAAAAGAGCCTTGAGGCCGGGCGCAGTGGCTCACGCCTGTAATCCCAGCACTTTGGGAGGCTGAGGCGGGCGGATCACGAGGTCAGGAGATCGAGACCAT
>NW_016899865.1:0-1139 GCF_001698545.2 Rhinopithecus bieti | reverse complement strand
TTATCTCTTTGACTCCATGTCTCACATCCAGGTCATGCTGATGCAAGAGGTAGGTTCCCATGGTCTTGGGCAGTTCTGACCCTGTGGATTTGCAGGGTACAGCCTCTCTCCCAGCTGCCTTCACAGGATAGTGTTGAGTGTCTGCAGCTTTTCCAGGTGCATGGTGCGGCTCCAATCCCACATTTCCCTTCTGAACTGCCCTAGCAGAGGTTCTCCATAAGGGTCCCACCCCTGCAGCAAACTTCTGCCTGGGCATCCAGGTGTTTCCATATATCTTCTGAAATCTAGGCAGAGGTTCCCAAACCCCAATTCTTGACTTCTGTGTACTTGCAGGCTCAACACCACATGGAAGCCAAGGCTTGAGGCATGTACCCTTTGAAGCCACAGCCCAAGCTCTACATTGGCCCCTTTCAGCCACCGCTGGGGCATTGGGATGCAGGACATCAAGTCCCTAGGCTGCACACAGCATGGGAATCCTGGGCCCAGCCCATGAAACCACCTTTTCCTCTTAGGCCTCCGGGCCTGTGATGGGAGGGGCTTCTGTGAAGACTCTGACATGCCCTGGAGACATTTTCCCCACTGTCTCAGGGATTAACATTCAGCTCTTTGTTACTTATGCAAATTTCTGCAGTGGGCTTGAATTTCTCCTCAGAAAATGGGATTTTCTTTTCTGTTGCATTGTCAGGCTGCAAATTTTCAAACTTTTATGCTCTGCTTCCCTTATAAAACTGAATGCCTTTAACAGCACCTAAATCACCTCTTAAATACTTCGCTGCTTAGAAATTTCTTCTGTCAGATACCCTAAACCATCTCTCTCAAGTTCAAAGTTCCACAAATCTCTAGAGCAGGGGCAAAATGCCAGCAGTCTCTTTGCTAAAACATAACAAGAGTCACCTTTGCTCCAGTTCCCATCAAGTTCCTCATCTCAATCTGAGACGACTTCAGCCTGGATTTCACTGTCCATATCATTATCAGCATTTTGTTCAGAGCCATTCAACAAGTCTCTAGGGAGTTCCAAACTTTTCCACATTTTCCTGTCTTTTCTGAGCCCTCCAAATTGTTCAAACCTCTGCCTGTTACCCAGTTCCAAAGTCACTTCCACATTTTCAGGTATCTTTTCATCAGTGCCTCACTACTGG
>NW_016899864.1:0-264 GCF_001698545.2 Rhinopithecus bieti | reverse complement strand
CACATATACACACACATATATATACACACACATATATACACACATATATATACACACATATATACACACACATATATACACACACATATACACACACATATATACACACACACACGCACACATATACACACACACATATATACACACACATATATACACACACACATACACATATATACACACACACATATACACACACACATATATATACACACACATATACACACACACATATATATACACACACACATATATACACACACA
>NW_016899863.1:0-998 GCF_001698545.2 Rhinopithecus bieti | reverse complement strand
TAGAAATCCCAAAGTTAGGCCGGGCGCGGTGGCTCAAGCCTGTAATCCCAGCACTTTGGGAGGCCGAGGCGGGCGGATCACAAGGTCAGGAGATCGAGACCATCCTGGCTAACACGGTGAAACCCCGTCTCTACTAAAAAATACAAAAAACTAGCCGGGCGAGGTGGCAGGCGCCTGTAGTCCCAGCTACTCGGGAGGCTGAGGCAGGAGAATGGCGGAAACCCGGGAGGCGGAGTTGCAGTGAGCTGAGATGCGGCCACTGCACTCCAGCCTGGGCCATAGAGCGAGACTCTGTCTCAAAAAAAAAAAAAAAAAAGAAATCCCAAAGTTACATAAATAACTTCTTCTTTTCCCTCCTTCCTGCCTCAGAGTCCCTCTTTCTTGGGTAAACTAATTGCTACATCAGTGGTCTCGTTACTTCTCATTCTAGTGTCCGTGAGTTATTACGATCAATTTTCTGTCTGTCTTTAGCAGTATGGTGTGATGTCTGTAAAATCTATACTTCACTTCTTTCTCCTTCCATCCTTGGTGAAAACATACTGTAGAATTAAAGCAAAATTATGCTGCCCCTGAGTCCGTTATGTCTTGATCTGCTCTCCAATGTTTCTTCTTCCCAATTTCAATGTGTGGAAGTCTGTAATCTTACTGCGAAGATCATGTCCAAGACCAGCAGCATCGGCGTCACCCAAGAACTTATTACATATGAAGAATCTCAGGCGGGCTGAATCAGAATGTGCAGCTTCGACGAGCCCCACGCTGATTTATTTAGTAAGAGAAGTTCTTTTCTATCTGAACTGAACATTTGCAGAATTACCTGTCCCAGATTGTTGTCCATCCTTTATTTCTATGGCTATATTTGAAACAGAATCTTTCTTGTCACTTGTAACTTGAACGGAATTTGAAACAAAATAATTAATAAAGTATGTTTCATAGACTCTGCAGTTACTAGTTCAAAACATAAATGAAAATTTAATTACCTTCAAGGCTGGTTGTTTCCT
>NW_016899862.1:0-263 GCF_001698545.2 Rhinopithecus bieti | reverse complement strand
CAACATGGTGAAACCCCATCTCTACTAAAATACAAAAAATTAGCTGGGCATTGTGATGTGTGCCTGTCGTCCCAGCTACTCAGGAGGCTGAGGGAGGAGAATCTCTTGAACCCAGGAGGTGGAAGTTGCAGTGAACCAAGATCGCGCCGCTGGATTCCAGCCTGGGCCACAGAGCAAGACTCTGCCTCAAAAGGCTTTTATTTAGTACTAGCAGTCCTATGGATGAAGCTCCTTTTCATTTCCAGTTTCTAGAAACTCAGCTT
>NW_016899861.1:0-784 GCF_001698545.2 Rhinopithecus bieti | reverse complement strand
GTGAGATGATATCTCATTGTGGGTTTGATGTGCATTTCTCTAATGACCAGTGATGATGAGTTTTTTTTCACATGTTTGTTGACTGCATAAATGTCTTCTTTTAAGAAGTGTCTGTTCATATCCTTTTCCTTCTTTTGATGGGGCTGTTTATTTCTTGTAAATTTGCTTAAGTTACTTATAGAGTCTGGATATTGGCCCTTTGTCAGATGGATAGATTGCAAAATTTTCTGCCATTCTGTAGGTTGTCTGCTCACTCTGATGATAGTTTCTTTTGCTGTGCCAAAGTTTTTTAGTTTAATTAGATCCCAATTGTCAATTTTGGCTTTTGTTGTCATTGCTTTTGGTGTTTTAGTCATAAGGTCTTTGCCCATGCCTGTGTCCTGAATGGTAATGCCTAGGTTTTCTTCTAGGATTTTATGGTTTTAGGTCTTCTGTTTAATTCTTTATCCACCTTGAGTTAATTTTGTATAAGGTGTAAGGAAGGGGTCCAGTTTTAGTTTTCTGCATATGTCTAGCCAGTTTTCCCAACATCATTTATTAAATAGGGAATCCTTTCCCCATTACTTGTTTGTGTCAGGTTTGTCAAAATCAGATGGTTGTAGATGTATGGTGTTATTTCTAAGGCCTCTGTTCTGTTCCATTGGTCTATATATCTGTTTTGGTACCAGTACCATGCTGTTTTGGTTACTGTAGCCTTGTAATTCTAGTTTGAAGTTAGGTAGTGTGATGCTTCCAGTTTTGTTCTTTTGCTTAGGATTGTCTTGGCTATGGGGCTCTTTTCGGA
>NW_016899860.1:0-219 GCF_001698545.2 Rhinopithecus bieti | reverse complement strand
ATTGTTATTATACTTTAAGTTCTAGGGTACATGTGCACAACGTGCAGGTTTGTTACATATGTATACATGTGCCATGTTGGTGTGCTGCACCCATTAACTCGTCATTTACATTAGGTATATCTCCTAATGCTATCCCTCCCCTCTCCCCCCTCCCCATAATAGGCCTGGGTGTGTAATGTTCCCCTTCCTGTGTCCAAGTGATCTCATTGTTCAATTCCC
>NW_016899859.1:0-413 GCF_001698545.2 Rhinopithecus bieti | reverse complement strand
TAATATTTGAGTCAATTACTAAGAAGCTGATAGGGGCTCTATGGGCAGGGGTAGGACTTGCTTCTGGTGATCTCCTTTGTAGGACCGTGGTTCTCAGTAGGGGCAGCTCCTGGGCAGTTTGGAAAGTTGTGAGCATTTTAGTTATCACAGTTATTGGGGGGCCTACTAACATTTAATATGTGGGGCCGAGAATGCTACTTGGATTGCAGGACAGTTCCACACAACACAGATTGTCCTGTATCTAGGGCTACCACCTAAAATAAAGGACACTCTGTTAAAATTGAATTTTGGATGAACAACAAATAAATTTTTTTGTATTAGTATGTCTCAAATATTGTATGTTTATGGGCCAAATCTGGCAACCCTGTCTCTGTCGTAGTCTGTGTCCTATTGCACAGTTATGTAGGTGAAAA
>NW_016899858.1:0-414 GCF_001698545.2 Rhinopithecus bieti | reverse complement strand
ATTCCTAATCCACCCCTCGAAAATTTCCTGAACTCCCCAACCTTTCAACTTTACCCTCAGAAACTCTTGCCCTATCCTGCTTAATCTTCCATAATCTTCAGCTATTCTCTGAATCTTTCTATGCTATGTTAATCTGGCCAAAATCCCTGCAGCCTTCACAAGAATTCATTATTTTAATATCAACATCCCAAATATCATAACCCCTGGAGATGAAGAGATTCCTCCATGTTTTCCTCCCAGTTCCAGACTTTATCCTTACTCCTTTGAAATAACATCTTGTGATAATATCTTAGAGTTATGATCAATGCAAAACTTCTCTCATTTCTTGAAAGCTGTTGCAACCACTATTCCAAAATTATTATCATTGTTAGTGGTGCTAGTACTTTCTACTGGATTATCCATGCAACATCCTGG
>NW_016899857.1:0-610 GCF_001698545.2 Rhinopithecus bieti | reverse complement strand
AATAATTATTTTTTAAGGCAAGGTATAAGTATAGTAAATAGTATGAAATTCTGTTTTGACCTTTAAAATTATATGCAAGTTTATTTATCTGAAGTTAATGGAAACAATGACAACAAAAAATGAACTAACCAAATCAAAAAATAATGCATGCTAGTTTCAATTTCTATAATCTCAAGTGTAAATAGTTACAAATATTTCCAGTTTTACGTATTTTCCTTCCATTGGAATTTTTTTATTATTATACTTTAAGTTCTGGGGTACATGTGCAGAATGTGCAGGTTTGTTACATAGGTATACACATGCCATGGTGGTTTGCTACACTCATCAACCTGTCATCTACATTAGGTATTTCTCCTAATGCTATCTCTCCCCTAGTTCCTCACCCCACTACAGGCTCCCATGTGTTATGTTCCCCTCCCAGTGTGCATGTGTTCTCATGGTTCAACTCCCACTTATGAGTGAGAACATGTGGTGTTTAGTTTTCTGTTCTTGTGTTAGTTTGCTGAGAATGATGGTTTTCAGCTTCATCCATGTCTCTTCAAAGGACATGAACTCATTCTTTTTTATTGCTGCATAGTACTCCATGATGTATATGTGCCACATTTTCTTT
>NW_016899856.1:0-212 GCF_001698545.2 Rhinopithecus bieti | reverse complement strand
AGGGAAAGAGAGAGAAAGAGAGAGAGAGAGAGACAGTGCCTGAAGCTGATTCCGCATAACAATAAGCAAGAGAAACCTCTAGAAATAAATCCTTGGCCACATGGAAGGAGATGCCCCTTTTTTGTCTATAAAACTGGCAAAATTAAAGAAGTCATTGTTAACAGCCAGCCTAGGAAAGAGAGCAGGGGATGTGAAGGTACCCATGTGGCTGA
>NW_016899855.1:0-219 GCF_001698545.2 Rhinopithecus bieti | reverse complement strand
TATCAGGCTGGGCGCGGTGGCTCAAGCCTGTAATCTCAGCACTTTGGAAGGCCGAGACGGGCGGATCACGAGGTCAGGAGATCGAGACCATCCTGGCTAACACGGTGAAACCCCGTCTCCAATAAAAAATACAAAAAACTAGCCGGGCGACCTGGTGGGCGCCTGTAGTCCCAGCTACTCAGGAGGCTGAGCCAGGAGAACGGCGTAAACCCGGGAGTC
>NW_016899854.1:0-218 GCF_001698545.2 Rhinopithecus bieti | reverse complement strand
GCACTTTGCGGGTTCCGGTGAACACGGAAATATCTTCAGATAGATAATGGAGAGAAGATTTCCAAGGAGGTGCTTTGTGACGTGTGCATTCCACTCACAGAGCTACACATTTCTTTTCAGAGAGGACTGGGGAATCAAGTTTGGAGAAAAAACTACCAGGGGACATTTGGGATTATATGGACAGCTATGGTGAAAAGGAAATATCATCAGACAAAAAC
>NW_016899853.1:0-215 GCF_001698545.2 Rhinopithecus bieti | reverse complement strand
CTAGCCCTTCTTTTTTAAACTTTTGTTGGGGCATTTTCTTTTATTTTCTTTGGGTTTTTTTTTTTTTTTTTTTTTTGAGACAGGGTCTGGCTCTGTTGCCCAGGTTGGACTGCAGTGTCATGGTCTTGGCTCACTGCAACCTCTGCCTCCCAGGTTCAGTCAATTGTCCTGCCTCAACCTCCCTAGTAGCTGGGACTACAGGCAGGTGCCACCAC
>NW_016899852.1:0-219 GCF_001698545.2 Rhinopithecus bieti | reverse complement strand
GAGATGGAGTCTTGCTGTACTGGCCAGGCTGGAGTGCAGTGGCCTGATCTCAGCTCACTGCAAGCTCCACCTCCCGGGCTTATGCCATTCTTCTGCCTCAGCCTCCCGAGTAGCTGGGATCACAGACGCCCACAACCTCTCCCGGCTAGTTTTTTGTATTTTTTAGTAGAGACACGGTTTCACCGTGTTAGCCAGTATGGTCTCGATCTCCTGACTTCA
>NW_016899851.1:0-261 GCF_001698545.2 Rhinopithecus bieti | reverse complement strand
CTACTAAAAGAGAACAAAATTCAGAAATTTGATAAGTTTTAACATGAACTTACAAAAAATTAACACCAGATAAAATCAAGTAAACTAAAATATAAGAAAACATCATTCAGAATAAAATTTTAAAAAATGAAATACAAAGATAAAACCTAATAAGAAATATATAATATCTAAATGAAAAAAAAAAAAAAAAACAACTGAGAGGTAAAAGTGCTTTAATAAATAAAACCACGTCTTTTCCTAAGTGAAAAAAAAAAAAAAAAA
>NW_016899850.1:0-248 GCF_001698545.2 Rhinopithecus bieti | reverse complement strand
AGGGAGCAACCTGCCCTCACTAATATTTTCTATTTTCATTTTTTTAGTACGGACGGTTTTGCTATGTTGGCCAGGCTGGCCTCGACCGCCTGGGCTTAAGCAATCCTGCCTCGGCCGTGGGACTACAGAAGGGCACCAGCCTGCCCACGCTTTTTTTTTTTTTTTTTTTTTTTTTTTTTTTTTTTTTTTAGTAGAAACCGGGTTTCACTATGTTGGCCAGGCTGGCCTCAACCTCCTGGGCTCAAGCT
>NW_016899849.1:0-215 GCF_001698545.2 Rhinopithecus bieti | reverse complement strand
AATGCCTCTTGGGAGCAGGCCCGGGTAAGACTGGCAGGAGTTGGTGCTTGAGAACACAAACTGTGGTATCTTCCTTCCTTCCCTTCTCCCTTCCTCAATGTCTTATGGCTGTTACCTAGAGTTGCCTCCCAGTTAACCTACCAGCACCCTCATCCTTGTACAAGGATACATCTGAGGGAACTTGGTATACGATATTGGAAGTATATCCTCTTTCG
>NW_016899848.1:0-1808 GCF_001698545.2 Rhinopithecus bieti | reverse complement strand
ATGACATTTTTTATTACATGGTACTTTCCATAGGTATTAATGCAAGGATTCAAAATACTATTTTAACATGAAATGTCTAGGGTTTTGAAATGCAGAATTAAGGGGATGACTTATGTAAGTAATTCAGATAGATGTGTGCATGTTCTTTTATGCCAATTCAAATTCTTATGCTAAATTATGAAGATAATTTTGATTACTTTATTATTTCCCATGAAAGTCCAAAGAAGAGCACAATGAACATATTCAACTGCAATTTTAGTTCATGAAAAAAGTGATTTAACATTTGTGTTCTAGAAACCTTTAAAAAATATAGTAACATTTAATGTATGAAAGCTTTGTCAATACATTTTAGGTTAAATAACCCTAAGTATACATTACATTTTAAAATAAAATCTACATTAGCATAAGACAAATCCAATGTCTATCTTGGTTAAAATTAAACATCCTACATCTCTTTCTTCAATCTGAAATCATTATGTATATCTAATAAATGGTATATCATTCATTTATTTTCAGGTAAGGTAAACATTATTATTTGTCAGGAAAGGCTTTAATAAGTGCCATGTTTTCGTTTCAATAAAAAATATCAATAATAAGGTAGAAAATATTTTAGATGGAGTAGTTCACTCCAGATGTTACCAAGGTAACTAAATTCAACAGCATTACATACTTCATTCCTCAGTAAATCAGTATGTTTTAAGAAAACAAATACATGATTTACTCATTTGTATCAAATATACATACTCACATATTTTGCAATTTAAATGGTAAAAAACAATAATGTCTCATAACACTGTCCTATAAATCCAAATTTAAAACAAAGTTTTGATGTCTTTATTTTAAAATGCCATATAGAACAGTGAGCAGATATTAAACTGAGTATAAATTAAGAATTTTATATTGTTGAGTTTCATGTAATCATGTTAACAGTTTTATTCTCTTTCCCTCTCTCCCTAAAAGATACTTTTAAGAATTTAAAATCGCAGACCTCAGACTCCTGTAACCAATTCACATCAGGTCACCACTTTAAAGGGGTAATCTGCTTCCTTACCTAACATAGTTTGCTCCATCCTGAGTAGCTGCTACACAGAGGGTGCAGTATTAAGATCTGTGGGTATGGCCTTCAGGTTCACTGGGCCAGGGCGATGGTTCTTCTCTCAAGGTTTCAGCCTGGGTACCATAGCATTTGAACCAAAGACTCTGCATTTGAGTCCCAAGGAAAACAGCACCTGGAGCTTTGGAAAATAAGGGTGCCCAGGGTACCTAGCAACAGAGGAGAATGTGGAATGTGATGACAAGGAAGTGTGGAATCTAGTGACATCAGGAGGGCAGTTGGATGTTGGGAGTTAATTTGTTCTGTGGCTACTTTTGATGGGATGGATTTAGCGTTGTGAAGAATTCTTGTGCTATCTCTGCGAGCACAAATGAGGCTCCTTCTTGTCTAGAAGGTCTAGTAACACAGTAAATGGCAGACTATTCATTTTATTGTTTCTCTTTTGCTACTCCCCATTCCCTCCATGAATGAGCAGAGACCCTAGAAATACTGTAAGTTATCCCGCCAGCATTTTGTAGAAAAGTGGTTTCATCAGTGTCACATTCAACAATTAGCTGTCTCTGTGTGAAGAGAATTGACCTAAAACATTATGTGTAACTTATATGTGTACATGTGTGTGTATTTAAGTGTGTGTGTGTATATATGTAATCTCCCAAAGTACCTGACCTACTTCCTTATTTAGTTACTTTCAGTAGCTTAGCATCATGGCCTTTAGGCCAAGTGCCTTAGGCAAAATGAACAGGAAAAAAATTTA
>NW_016899847.1:0-323 GCF_001698545.2 Rhinopithecus bieti | reverse complement strand
TCTAAAGAAAATTAGGGAAATTTCAGCTTAAAGCAAGAATAATCACAATAAAATTTTACAATCCTTTGTAAGCATATATGAAAACATACAGAAGTTTGTAATGATCTTTTCTTAAGCTAAGAGAACAGAAAAAATGAGAAAATTAAATTATAAAATGAACCTTTGGTTTAGAGGTAAGAAACCTTTTATGACAGTCAGGAGATCAGGGTTGCACAGTGTATTATGTGAATGTTGTGACTCATTGGTTTCATCTTGGATATCATAACATTTTGTAAAAGTGATTTTCATGAGAATTTTTTCAGGTGCCCTATAAAGTCCTGTCC
>NW_016899846.1:0-249 GCF_001698545.2 Rhinopithecus bieti | reverse complement strand
GGGAGGCGGAGGTTGCAGTGAGCAGAGATTGCACCACTGCACTCCAGCCTGGGCGAAGAGCAAGACTCAGTCTCAAAAAAAATAAAAAAAATTAATTCTATTTTCCTGGGCTAGCAATCATTTCTAAGAACAAAGGAACAATGATAAAGATAAGGGGAAAAGTTAAGAAAGAAAAGATTAAGAACAATGATTAAGAGGATATGACATTTCTTCTGTAGAAACTGAACCACAAAGAAAATTTAAAAAAGG
>NW_016899845.1:0-248 GCF_001698545.2 Rhinopithecus bieti | reverse complement strand
GCTAAGTATTTTATTATTTTTTGCAGGTACTGTAAAAGGGATTGAGTTCTTGATTTGATTCTCAGCTTGGTCGTTGTTGGTATATGGTAGTGCTACTGATTTGTGTACATTGATTTTGTATGCTAAACTTTACTGAATTCATTAATCAGATCTGGAGTTTTTTCAAGGAGTCTTTAGGGTTTTCTAGGTATATGATCACATCATCAGTAAACAGCAACAATTTGACTTACTCTTTACTAATCTGAATG
>NW_016899844.1:0-247 GCF_001698545.2 Rhinopithecus bieti | reverse complement strand
ACCATCGATGCTATGAAGAAACTACATCAATTAAGGGGCAAAATAACCAGCTGACATCATAATGACAGGATCAAATTCAAACATAACAATATTAACCTTAAATGTAAATGGGATAAATGCCCATTAAAAGACATAGACTGGCAAATTGGATAAAAGTCAAGACCCACTGGTGTGCTGTATTCAGGAGACCCATCTCATGCGCAAAGACACACATAGATTAAAATAAAGGGCTGGAGGAAGATCTATC
>NW_016899843.1:0-247 GCF_001698545.2 Rhinopithecus bieti | reverse complement strand
TATAATCCTTTCTCTCTCTCTCTGTCTCTCTCTCCCCCCACCTCAGCTTGTTCTGCTCTTCTTTTTCTCTATATTTTCTTCCCCTTCCTTTTCCTCCTTTCCCTTCCTCCTCCTCCTCTTTTCTTCTTCCTCCTCCTCCTTTTCTTCCTCCTCCTCCTCCTCTTCCTCCTCCTCTTCTTCCTCCACCACTACTACTCTACTACTACTACCACTTCTTCTTCTTCTTCTTCTTCTTCTTCTTCTTCTT
>NW_016899842.1:0-302 GCF_001698545.2 Rhinopithecus bieti | reverse complement strand
TTTTTTTTTTATTTTTTTTTTTTTGAGACGGAGTCTCCCTCTGTCGCCCGGGCTGGAGTGCAGTGTCCGGATCTCAGCTCACTGCAAGCTCCGCCTCCCGGGTTTACGCCATTCTCCTGCCTCAGCCTCCCGAGTAGCTGGGACTACAGGCGCCCGCCACTTCGCCCGGCTAGTTTTGTATTTTAGTAGAGACGGGGTTTCACCGTGTTAGCCAGGATGGTCTCGATCTCCTGACCTCGTGATCCGCCCGTCTCGGCCTCCCAAAGTGCTGGGATTACAGGCTTGAGCCACCGCGCCCGGCC
>NW_016899841.1:0-303 GCF_001698545.2 Rhinopithecus bieti | reverse complement strand
CTGGGGCCGGGCGCGGTGGCTCAAGCCTGTAATCCCTAGCACTTTGGGAGGCCGAGACGGGCGGATCACGAGGTCAGGAGATCGAGACCATCCTGGCTAATATGGTGAAACCCCGTCTCTACTAGAAAATACAAAAGCTAGCTGGGTGAGGTGGCGGGCGTCTGTAGTCCCAGCTACTTGGGAGGCTGAGGCAGGAGAATGGCGTAAACCCGGGAGGCGGAGCTTGCAGTGAGCTGAGATCCGGCCACTGCACTCCAGCCTGGGCGACAGAGCCAGACTCCGTCTCAAAAAAAAAAAAAAAAA
>NW_016899840.1:0-326 GCF_001698545.2 Rhinopithecus bieti | reverse complement strand
CCAGCAATCACATTACTTAGTATACACCCAAATGATTATAAAGCATTGCTTTATAAGACACATGCACATGTATGTTTCTTGCACTGTTCACTATAGCAAAGACTAGGAACCAGCCCAAATGCCCATCAATGATAGACTGGATAAAGAAAATGTGGCACATATACTAACATGGAATACTTTGCAGCCATAAAAAAGGATGAGTTCATGTCCTTTGCAGGGACATGGATGAAGCTGGAAACCATCATTCTCAGCAAGCTAACACAGGAATAGAAAACCAAATACCACATGTTCTCACTCCTAAGTAGGAGCTGAACAATGAGAACACA
>NW_016899839.1:0-305 GCF_001698545.2 Rhinopithecus bieti | reverse complement strand
ACATCACAACATCACATCACAGTCACATCACAGTCACATCACAATCACATCACATCACAATCACATCACATCATCACATCACATCATCAGATCACAACATCACATCACATCACAATCACATCGATCACATCATCACATCACATCACATCACAATCACATCACATCATCACATCACATCACATCACAATCACATCACATCATCACATCACATCATCACATAACATCACATCACAATCACATCACAACACAATCACATCACATCACATCACAACATCACATCACATCACATCCACATCATATCACAG
>NW_016899838.1:0-304 GCF_001698545.2 Rhinopithecus bieti | reverse complement strand
GCCTGTAATCCCAGCACTTTGGGAGGCTGAGATGGGCGGATCACGAGGTCAGGAGATTGAGACCATCCTGGCTAACCCGGTGAAACCCCGTCTCTACTAAAAAAAAAAAAAAAAAGAAAAAATACAAAAAACTAGCCTGGCGAGATGGCAGGCGCCTGTAGTCCCAGCTACTCGGGAGGCTGAGGCAGGAGAATGGCGTAAACCCGGGAGGCGGAGCTTGCAGTGAGCTGAGATCCAGCAACTGTACTCCAGCCTGGGCGACAGAGCGAGACTCCATCTCAAAAAAAAAATAAAAAATAAAAAA
>NW_016899837.1:0-303 GCF_001698545.2 Rhinopithecus bieti | reverse complement strand
AGACGGAGTCTCGCTCTGTCGCCCAGGCTGGAGTGCAGTGGCCAGGATCTCAGCTCACTGCAAGCTCCGCCTCCCGGGTTTATGCCATTCTCCTGCCTCAGCCTCCCGAGTAGCTGGGACTACAGGCGCCCGCCACCCTCGCCCGGCTAGTTTTTTGTATTTTTTAGTAGAGACGGGGTTTCACCGTGTTAGCCAGGATGGTCTCGATCTCCTGACCTTGTGATCCACCCGTCTCGGCCTCCCAAAGTGCTAGGATTACAGGCTTGAGCCACCGCGCCCGGCCACCAAAAGAATTGTTTAAAA
>NW_016899836.1:0-326 GCF_001698545.2 Rhinopithecus bieti | reverse complement strand
CAGCATAAGCCCGGGAGGCACAGCTTGCAGTGAGCTGAGATCTGGCCACTGCACTCCAGCCTGGGCAACACAGCAAGACTCCATCTCAAAAAAAAGTTTGAAAGGCATTGTCTGATTTCAGAAGCCTTTTCCTGTAAACACCAGGTGGCATCTCGTACTATCCCTGACTGGTTAGTGTAAAACAACACTCTTCCCCTAAGAAGGTGGAGAGTCCTCCTTTCTCAGCAGTAAGGAGGTCTAGGCCTTGGTGGTTTTGGAGAGTCGCTGCTGCCAAAGAGTCTGTTTGGGATTGTAGAGTAAAGATAGATTTTGTTATTTCTTGCAAA
>NW_016899835.1:0-309 GCF_001698545.2 Rhinopithecus bieti | reverse complement strand
TTCCTTATTTAGGGCATATGTGTGGATCTCACTGGTAACCTACAAGGTAGGCGGCACCAATCTATGTGGGGCACTATGATTACCTTTTCTCCGATCCAGATCTCCTGGAGAGCTTAGTGCACAGACTCAGGGATACTTGAGCTCTCTCTAAATTCCAAGTTCTACTCATTAGATTGTGAGAACCTGATTTATTTTATCACTGCATCCAGAATTTACCACTCTATTATATCTACAGAATATAAATGAACAGATAAACAGGAAAAAAAGACCACTTAGCAAACAATGCTAATTAAAGGAGAGAAAGAGAGA
>NW_016899834.1:0-323 GCF_001698545.2 Rhinopithecus bieti | reverse complement strand
AGGTTTTCCCATTTGAAGTATTTTAAAGTAGTAAGAGCAACTTTATCAAATACAAATACAGCCAAATCAATGTCAAAAGTTACCAAGAAAATAAGATGCAAAACAGCATTTATTCTCTGAATTCAGAGTCTATCCTCTGCTACCAAGGTCCTGCTGAACTTGTTAATTATAACAAGTTGCCTTCCAACCACATAGTGTTCAGATGAACATAACCTTAAGGCCCAGTCAGTCTCTTAAAATTACGTGACCTGCTGATGATGAGAGAGAGTTAACTTGGCAATAAAGCCACCATAAGGTTATGTTCATCTGAACACTATGTGGTT
>NW_016899833.1:0-247 GCF_001698545.2 Rhinopithecus bieti | reverse complement strand
AAAAAAAAAAAAAAAACTTATCATTGACCACTGAACTCAGTGCTACATCTAGCTTTCCTATTGTTTTCACCGTCTTTTGCTTTCTCTCAGAGACCCCAGCTTCCTTGGTCATCGCATTTTATTTAAGGTTATTTTCTTGTATCTGCTTCTGTCAATTTCTAATGGTCTCCTGAACTGTGTTTTTTTTTTTTTTTTTTTTTTTTTTTTTTTTTTTTCTTTTTTTTAATTTTTTTAGGTGTCCTCAGAA
>NW_016899832.1:0-325 GCF_001698545.2 Rhinopithecus bieti | reverse complement strand
CCCATCTGGGATACCACATTACATTTAGCTATTATATATACTGCAAAAAAAAAAAAAACAATATGTCTCCTTAAAATATGAAGGACTGGGGAGAACTGAAGATAATTAGGATACAGGGGAGCTCTCTACCTTTCCTCTGTTTGCCTAAAAGCAGAACAGAGAATTACAAAAACAAAAGGTCTTTCTATCCTCCCCCTTGTTCCTGCCTAAAAACAGGATGTAAATTCTCCTTTACAACCGTATCAGCTCAGAGATGGCACCAGAGGAATCTGCGAGCAGACTTTGCCCCATTAGCTTCGCCATACCTTTACCTTCCCCATACCTG
>NW_016899831.1:0-323 GCF_001698545.2 Rhinopithecus bieti | reverse complement strand
ACTGAACATTATAAAATGTACTGGCCGGGCGTGGCGGCTCACACCAGTAATCTCAGCACTTTGGGAGGTCGAAGCAAAGAGATCATGATGTCAGGAGTTCAAGACCAACCTGACCATTATGGTGAAACCCCTCTCTACTAAAATACAAACATTTTCCAGGCATGGTGGCACCCGCTTGTAGTCCCAGCTACCTGGGAGGCTGAAGCAGGAGAATCGCTTGAACCCGGGAGGCAGAGGTTGCAGTGAGCCAAGATCACACCATTGCACTCCAGCCTAGCTGACAGAGTGAGACTCCATCTGAAAAAAAAAAAAAAAAAAAAAAA
>NW_016899830.1:0-320 GCF_001698545.2 Rhinopithecus bieti | reverse complement strand
TTATCATATACCCCAAATTCTATACCTAGGCATATATCCAAAAGAAATGAAAACATATGTCCACTAAAAGACTTGTACACAAATGTTCATAGCAGCTTAAAAAAAAAAAAAAATATCCACAAAAAAAGTTTTGTACAAAATTTTAGAAGCTTTAAAAAAAAAAAAAAAAAGCCCCAAATTGGGTAAAGCTCAAATGTCTGTCAACAGGTGAATGAATAAATTGTGTTATAGACATACAATGGGATATTATCACTCAGCAGTGTTACAACCCTGAGGAATCTGAAACATAATGCCGAGAAAAGAAACCAAACACAAAACAG
>NW_016899829.1:0-304 GCF_001698545.2 Rhinopithecus bieti | reverse complement strand
CCTTGTTCACTGTTGGTATATAAAATGCTACCGATTTCTGTATGTTGATTTTGTGTCCTCCAACTTTGCTGAATGTTTATCAGTTCTAATCGTTTTCTTGCAGAGACTTTAGGTTTTTCCAAATAGAAGATCATATCATGTGCAAACCAGGATAAACTGATTTCTTTCTTCTCAATTTGGATGCCTTTTAATATCTTCCTATTGTGTGATTGCTCTAGCTAGTCATGTTGTGCTTCCATTATCATTTGTTTCAAGAAATTTTAAATTTTCTTCTTAATTTCTTCATTGATCCACTGGTCATTCA
>NW_016899828.1:0-249 GCF_001698545.2 Rhinopithecus bieti | reverse complement strand
ACAAAGAGGGTGCGCTCCAGCCCTAGCAGCTCCACAGGCATTTCTTGCAGCTCTGTGGAGGGACAGGGAAGCCATTGTGCTTGCACACTCGGGTGTCAGCACCGTCCACACTGCTTTCCCTGTGTCACTTGGGCCAGAGCATGCCCTGAGCCCAGGTGAGGCCCCTAGCCCGAGGCTCCGGTGAGCAGCCAAGTGGGTTTGGAGCCCCGTCCACCAGCTGCACACTCTGTGGGCTTAGGAACCACACAT
>NW_016899827.1:0-247 GCF_001698545.2 Rhinopithecus bieti | reverse complement strand
CATATAGCTTAATATATTCCATATAGCTTAATATTCTAATTAAGCTTAATATTCTAATTAAGCTAATATTCTAATTAGCTTCTTTTAAGATTTTCTATTATAACAATATGAACAAAACTTAAGAATTACTAGACATGGGATCTGTGATATCTTTGTTATAATAACTCCACAGGAAATCACATTTCAGTGATTCTTACTGGTATTACATTTAGAATGCTTTACATTTCATAGTTCTAAAAATAATACA
>NW_016899826.1:0-248 GCF_001698545.2 Rhinopithecus bieti | reverse complement strand
TTGGCATTTTCTGTTCCTGCTATAATATGTTCAAATTCTTTGAGTTCTTTTATGTTATCAAAATGCTTATTTTAAAATACCATTCTATTTTAGGTTCAGAATGCATTTATTTTTTACATCTTTGAAGGATTAATTAGAGTTTTGAGAAGTTTGCTTCTATGACTTACCTTTTCTCTGTTCTTTCCTTGCTTATTTTGGCCTTTGTATTTCATGTTAGAGACTGATTAGAAGCTGTGTGTGTGTGTGTG
>NW_016899825.1:0-1162 GCF_001698545.2 Rhinopithecus bieti | reverse complement strand
GCTATTCTGTTTTCCCAAGCCATTTGACTAGTAGGCCCTAATTGGTCAGCTATTCCTTTGATAGCATCCCTGGTGTAATTAATAAACTGCTGCTGATTATAATAGATGTAATTTATCCAAGCTACATTTTATTAATAGTTACCCATGGAAATATGGATTCAAATCCTCCAACTATTTGGTCTTGGGCCTTGAACCTGTCAGGCACTCCCCGGGACTCCAGTGGCATCTCTGTAAACTTGAGAGTAAAAGACCCATAAGGGGCTTCTCTTACTTTTTGGTGTTGGTTTTCTTTTCTGGTTGATGAAATGCCAAGGTGAAAGGGATAGCCAACTGGACAAGAGCACAAGTGCTGCTCCAGTTACTTGGTAGAGTGTCCAGTACAGGTCCACCACAATACCACTATACATCTGCTCGAGGATGACTAACGGCAGACTGATGGGTAAGCTCTTGGAAGGACTTAAGCTCACTGCATCCCGTTAAGCCTCCAAAGAACGCCAAATTCTCCCCGTGAGAAATACGAGGTGAAATTGATGTTGGAAGACGGAAGCTGGATGGCCCTTGGGGCTGACCCTTAGGGTGTTGGACTTTGGGATATAGCAGAGAGACAGCTTGGCATGATTTGTTGCCCCGGGCTGTGGAATCCTGGAAAACAGCTACCATACAGCCCGTGCCTGGTTGATTGAAGAACCATCCTAGTGGAAAGGGGACAATCTGGGCCTCTGGTCTGCCGTGCGCACAAGCATAACAATTGCTTTTGTTTAACATGCGGATGGAATATTGAATCCATTCCAACCAGGCATTTACATCTTGATATCCTGTTTCAATTGTTAGGGTTTGTCTTAAATATTTTACTTCTACAATATTTACTTTGGCATTGTTGTTAGGTAGGGTAGAAGGTTCAGATGGAGAAGAAGAAGGGGAATCAATAAAGATTATTTTAAAGAAGCCTATATGGTCATATCCATTGGCCTCTGCTCCTAAGAAATACAAGCATTCTAAAGGAGGTGCACGGTTGGTGGAGGTAGGGACATTAATAGAGATAGTTACTGGGTTACAATAGTCAAGTTGACAATTAGAGGGTGTGGTTCCTTTGGTAAGGCGAAGGTAAGATTTTAGGTCAGCACAGCCTTCTGGGAAGGTCCTGCCATGTTCTCTGGTAGTT
>NW_016899824.1:0-249 GCF_001698545.2 Rhinopithecus bieti | reverse complement strand
CTAGGGCTCCCACCACTCAGAGGCAGGATCAGAGCTGGGAGTCATGAAACCAAAGTGGTGGCTGTGGGAGCCATTTGGAGCAGGGATGTCGCTACTTCAAAGGTGGGCATGGAAAGGCAGGCCTGGTGCCCAGGCTGAAGAGAGGCTGCAGCAGTGCCCCAGTGTACACAGCGTGCACAGTGGCTCCTCCAGCAACCTGGGCTCTGTGCACCTTCTCCTGGGTTCCGTACCCCATCATTGTTTCCCCTT
>NW_016899823.1:0-249 GCF_001698545.2 Rhinopithecus bieti | reverse complement strand
CCTCCCTTCTCCTTCCTTCCTTCCTCCTACCCATCCTTTCATCCTTTCATCTGTCCATCCATCCATCCATATCCATCCATCATCATTTAACCCTTCTTCTCTCCCTCCCTCTCTCCCTCCCTTCCTCCATTCCATTCTTTCATCCTTCAATCATTTAATCCATCTATCCATTCATTTTTAATCCTCCCTCCCCTCATCCATCTGTCCCTCTAGTATACCGTTCCTTCTAGCCATCCTTCCTTCCTCTTG
>NW_016899822.1:0-677 GCF_001698545.2 Rhinopithecus bieti | reverse complement strand
TCTCTCACCTTATACAAAATCAACCCAAGATGGATCAAAGACTTAAATCTAAGACTGGAAACCATAAAATTCTAGAAGATAACACTGGAAAACCCTTTTAGACATTGGCTTACGCAAAGACTTCATGACCAAGAACCCAAAAGCAAATGCAACAAAACAAAGATGAGACTTAATTAAACTAAAAGCTTCTGCACAACAAGAGAAATAATCAGCAGAGTTAACAGACAACCCACAGAGGGGAGAAAATCTTCACAATCTATACATCTGACAAAGGACTAATATCCAGAATCTACAAATAACTCAAACCAGCAAGAAAAGAAAACAAACAATCCCATCAGAAAGCGGGCTAAGGACATGAATAGAAAATTCTCAAAAGAAGATACACAACGTGCCAACAAGCATATGAAAAAATGCTCAACATCACTAATTATTAGGGAAATGCAAATCAAAACTACAATGCAATACCACCTCACTCCTGCAAGAATGGCCATAAACAAAAAATCAAAAAATAATGGATGTTGGTGTGGATGTGGTGAAGAGGAAATCTTTTTTCACTGTTGGTGGGAATGGAAACTAGTACAACCACTATGAAAACAGTGTGGAGATTCCTTAAAGAACTAAAAGTAACACCAAAAGCAACGGCAGCAAAAGCAAAATTGACCAATGGGATCTAATTA
>NW_016899821.1:0-683 GCF_001698545.2 Rhinopithecus bieti | reverse complement strand
CCTGAATGGTATTTTCTAGGTTTTCTTCTATGGTTTTTTGGTTTTAGGTTTAATATTTAAGTCTTTAATCCATCTTGAATTAATTTTTTATAAGGTGTAAGGAAGGGATCCAGTTTCAGCTTTCTATATATGATTAGCCAGTTTCCCCAGCACCATTTATTAATTAGGCAATCCTTTCCCCATTTCTTGTTTTGTCAGGTTTGTCAAAGATCAGTTGGTTGTAGATGTGTGTTGTTATTTCTGAGGCCTCTGTTCTGTTCCATTGGTCTATATCTCTGTTTTGGTACCAGTACCATGGTGTTTTGGTTACTGTAGCCTTGTAGTGTAGTTTGAAGTCAGTTAGCATGATGCATCCAACTTTGTTCTTTTGCCAAGGATTGCCTTGGCAAAGCGGGTTCTCTCTCTGTTCCATATAAACTTTGAGGTAGTTGTTTCCAATTCTGTGAAGAAATTCATTGGTAGTTTAATGGGAATGGCATTGAATCTATAAATTACCTTGGGCAGTATGGCCATTTTCACACTATTGATTCTTCCTATCCATGAGCATGGAATGTTCTTCCATTTGTTTGTGTCCTCTTTATTTCCTTGGGCAGTGTTTTGTAGTGCTCCTTGAAGAGGTCCTTCACATCCACTGTAAATTGGATTCCTAGGTATTTTATTCTCTTTGAAGCAATTGTGAATGA
>NW_016899820.1:0-538 GCF_001698545.2 Rhinopithecus bieti | reverse complement strand
CACAATTTCTTTAAGGAAGGACTTGCTGCCCAGCTGTAGGAAGTGTGGTCAGCACAGCCCCTCCAGCTCCCAGTCCCATCAGGATCTGCCTTAGCTGCAGCAAGCCACCGCCTGAAGGACATATCCTTCCCAGGGCAGCCCACATCTGGTCCCGAGCCAGGGAAGGGAGTTAAGATCTCTCAACTTTGGCGGACACCTCTTGCTCCATAATGGCCTAGGCAATGTTGGACTTTCATCACAGTTCAACTTCTTCCGGGTCTAGTTCTGTTTCCACCACCTCTTTTCCACTTTTATTGACTAAAAGTAAAACATTTTGCATCCTAGATTTTACCAGCTTCTGGAGAAATCCAACTGTGGAAACTTTGAAAATAACTTTTCAAAACCTTGGGCTATAAATTTAGCTCTTTCTATTTATGAAAATATCTAAGCTATGTAAACACATAGCTTATAGCTAAGTTAGTAAGAAAATTATTTACTTTCTGTCTGAAAATCTTCCTTCATTTTATATTACAAGTAAGCACATTAAAATGTTTTTGGA
>NW_016899819.1:0-918 GCF_001698545.2 Rhinopithecus bieti | reverse complement strand
TAATATTAAATATGTATTAAAATATTAATATACATACACACACACACGAGTTCTCACAAGACCTGGCACAGAATAAATGTGAGATAAACATTAAAAAAAAAGAGCAGAGTGAAGTAAGCCTACAGGAATTATGGAACAACATCAAGCAAATTAATCTCCATTTAATCTTGTATCCCAAAAGATACAAGAAGAAAAAAGCCTAGAAAATTTCTCAAATTTGGAGAAAGATGAGGGCATCCAGGAACAGGAAGAAGCTGAGAGGTCACCAAATTCAACACAAAGAAGAATCTCCCGGGGCATCTCATAGTCAAATGATCAAAATCAAAGACAAAGAATACTGAAAGCATCAAGATAAAATAAACATATCACATTAAACATATCACATAAATAAACATATCACATATACATAGCTTTTAGCAGATTTCTCAGCAGAAACCTTGCAGGTCAGGAGAGAGTGGAATGATATAGTCAAAGTGATGAAAAAAAAAATTACTGCCAGCAAAGAATACTGTACACAGCAAGCTATCCTTCAAACATGAAAGAGAGAGAAAACTTTCTAAGATAAACAAAAGCTGAGTGAATTCATTAACACCACACCAGTCTTATAAGACATGTTAATGAAAGTTCATCCCTCTGAAAGAAAAGAAAGATAAAATGTAACAAGAAAACAACTGAAGGTATAAAACTCACTGGTGAGTACATAGAAAATTAATAACACTGCAATTCTGGCTTGTAAATAACATATCTTTAGCATGAAGGACAAAGACAAACTTTTCTTTTCTTTTTTTTTTTTTTTGAGACAGTCTCCCTCTGTCACCCAGGCTGGAGTACAGTGGTGTGATGTTGGCTCACTGCAACTTCTGCCTCCCGGTTTCAAGTGATTCTCCTGTCCCAGCCTCCTGAGTAACTGGGATTACA
>NW_016899818.1:0-917 GCF_001698545.2 Rhinopithecus bieti | reverse complement strand
AAAAAGGTAAACGGGGCAGATTTTCTTTTTCTCTCTTTTTTTTTTTTGGAGATGGAGTGTCGCTCTTGTTGCCCAGGCTGGAGTGCAATGGCACAATCTTGGCTCACCACAACCTCCGCCTCCCAAGTTCAAGTGATTCTCCTGCCTTAGCCTCCCGAGTAGCTGGGATTACAGGCATGTGCCACAGGC
Source organism: Rhinopithecus bieti (assembly GCF_001698545.2). Taxonomy (NCBI): domain Eukaryota; kingdom Metazoa; phylum Chordata; class Mammalia; order Primates; family Cercopithecidae; genus Rhinopithecus; species Rhinopithecus bieti. Next base: position 728 of record NW_016899818.1, on the reverse strand, counting down.
CGGGCTAATTTTGTATTTTAGTAGAGACAGGGTTTCTCCATGTTAGTCAGGGTGGTCTTGAACTCCCGACCTCAGGTGATCTGCCCACCTTGGCCTCCCAAAATGCCCTCCCACCTTGGCCCTCCCAAATGGGATCACAGGCGTGAGCTACCAGTTGGGACAGATAATTTTGACATCAATTTAAGTGGGAAAAGACTACAAAGAATACAAAGAAACTAGCAATGCCTGAAGACATTTTCATTGTCACAACTGGGGTGGAGGTATGGTACTTGATAGAGGTCAGAGACGCCACTAACCATACTACATACAGGACAGTTTCCTACAAGAAAATGTCAGTAAAGCTGACATTAAGAAACCCTGCTGTATATGAACCACTGATAAGAATAAAATCTTAGCTTTCCAAGGTCAATCTTTCCTTTTAGCCCCATCATGGCCCCACGTGTTTTCAGGTTGTTTGGCTAAGCCACCAAACAGCTGTTATGGTCTGTTAACAATCAAATGAATGGCAAGGGAGAAGTTTAAGCTGTGACCCAACATTTAAAAAATAATGAAAAGAATACAATAGAAGAGTATGTAGTATGCAGAGTATGTAAGAAAAGTAACTTTAGTTCAAGTTAGGCATATGCAAGCCTGTGTGTCTCTCGAATTTACCTGCAGGTGTAAGAATTGGGGCAAACTGTTTATCTCACCGCAGATCATGCTCAAAGAAAGTCATTGAAGATACTCCT
>NW_016899817.1:0-245 GCF_001698545.2 Rhinopithecus bieti | reverse complement strand
TCTCGATTTCCTGACCTCAAGATCTGCCCACATTGGCCTCCCAAAGTGCTGGGATTACAGGCGTGAGCCACTGCACTGGCCAGGGATGCTTTCTGTTTTCTCAAAATCCAGGATTAGCTACTTATCCCCTCAAATCTTGCTCCTGGTAACCACAGGTTTGTGTGAATGAGAAGACCTTAATGGAGACTGGCTGGAAATACCATGTTCAGGACTGGTGGCTTCACAAGAAGTCGCCAATCCCGACC
>NW_016899816.1:0-1531 GCF_001698545.2 Rhinopithecus bieti | reverse complement strand
GTTGTTCAATTATGGGACTCAGATTGGCTCTTGTTGCCCCTGAGCTCCCCGACAGCCTGTTATGTGACATTGCAATGGTGTAAACTAGTACTTAATACACTCTACTAAAGTCCTGTCCCAGGGAGTCAACCCTGAGTAATACAAATTTTGGTCCCAGAAGTGGTTCTAGAAAACAGAATATTAAAAGAAAGTTCTTTCATTGGTTTTGGAGTTTCTGTGGTTGGCTGTTAAATATAATTTGATGCATTCATGCAAAGGACTCTACTTCTCATAACATGGAGAATACTGATAATCTTTGGTGGACATCATGTGGAGAGTTTTGCAAAGTAAATGCATTTGACACTCCTGATTCATCGATTGGGAGAGGCAAGGAGTTGAGTTACCCATGCATAATACCTTTGATCATAGCTGGAGAACCAAGGATCATAACGAAGCTGCTGGGTAGCTCTTAAGTTCAGTGGGCAAAATGACAGGTAATGATGAATTCACAATTTCTGTCTCCCAGCATCAGAAGCAGATACTGAGCCCCAACTCTCCTAATTTTGCCCTGTTAGTCTTACCACCTGTAGAGAAAGACCCCAAATTCCAGTCTCTCATCATGTCAGTTCCTGGCCGTCAATGAAAGATGCATGCACATCCTCAAAAGGTATCTACAGTTATAGTGAGGACATTGGTTGAATAGAATGGGACTCTGCAAGTCGGAATGAGGATGTGTGGCAGGACCCTGATGAAACTGGAGATACTGAGTGTGTAAACCCTGATGAAGCCTTTTGCCAAGAAGAACAGCATTCTCATCTCCAGAAGGGGCAGCGTTGTCCTTCCGATCCATGCTGCCATCAGTCTTTCCAATTGAGTCTGAGGAGAAAAAACCTGCATTGACTGAAGGCAACAGATATGGCCTTCCCTTAGGCACTTGCCAAATTACATAATGTGATCTTTCTCAGGAGCCATCCTGAACACCTCTCTTTGTTTCTAGACCGGGCTGGAATGCTGTGGTGGGCTTCTACAGGTGAGGTAGAGAGTGTGACTCATGAGGCGGTGAGCTACACAGTCACACCACACACATACAAACAAAATGTTCAATTTACCTCATTTATATGAACATCAACCTGGAGAACAGGCACGAGAGTGGATACTATGTGGATGGGATTATGGTGGAAGGAACATAGAGTTGTATCAGCTGAATTGACTGATCCTAATCAGTACAAAGTATTGATTTTGTGCTTAATGAGACAGCTTGGTGAGAAAAAATAAATAAATAAAACTTCTAAGAGTTGATTTGATTTGCTAGTTAGTTGAAATGTGGATTAAAAGTTGGCCCTCCGTGAGTGAGCTGGAAATTGCTGGCCTACACTGGTTTAATGGAGAGGAGATCCAAAACTTAGGGAGATTTGGATGGTCAAGCAGACTCATCCTTTAGACTTACCCATCCAATCTGGTAGGGCCCAGAACACATATCATTGACCAGTCACTTGTGAAACAGATTTGGGTGGTCAGGACTTGCCTTTTGAATAGCCCAGTACTTGGTCTC
>NW_016899815.1:0-305 GCF_001698545.2 Rhinopithecus bieti | reverse complement strand
GAGACGGAGTCTCGCTCTATCGCCCAGGCTGGAGTGCAGTGGCCGGATCTCAGCTCACTGCAAGCTCCGCCTCCCGGGTTTACGCCATTCTCCTGCCTCAGCCTCCCGAGTAGCTGGGACTACAGGCGCCCGCCACCTTGCCCGGCAAGTTTTTTGTATTTTTTAGTAGAGATGGGGTTTCACCGTGTTAGCCAGGATGGTCTTGATCTCCTGACCTCGTGATCCGCCTGTCTCGGCCTCCCAAAGTGCTTGGATTACAGGCTTGAGCCACCGCGCCCGGCCTAGGCAGGACATTTTGAAAACAG
>NW_016899814.1:0-243 GCF_001698545.2 Rhinopithecus bieti | reverse complement strand
CATGTTTATAAGTAATATAAACTGAACAGAAGATACTCAAAATTTTCAGTGGAATCTTTAGCTTAGTACAAATCAGAAAGATCTGCTAGCATTCTAATAGCTATAATATAGAAATAGACAGCTATAAAACTAGAGCAAACATGTATGTGTCAGTTCCCAATACCTTTCATAAACAGAAGAAAAAAAAAAATCTAACAAATCCTCCAGGGAAGCTTAGAGAGAGAGATAGAGAGGAGGACAGAG
>NW_016899813.1:0-304 GCF_001698545.2 Rhinopithecus bieti | reverse complement strand
CACACAGTGAAACCCTGTCTCTGGCTGGGCGCGGTGGCTCACGCCTGTAATCCCAGCACTTTGGGAGGCCGAGGCAGGCAGATCATGAGGTCAGGAGATCGAGACCATCCTGGCTAGCATGGTGAAACCCCGTCTCTACTAAAATACAAAAAAATTAGCCGGCCGTGGTGGTGGGCGCCTGTTTCCCAGCTACTCAGGAGGCTGAGGCAGGAGAATGGCGTGAACCTGGGAGGTGGAGCCTGCAGTGAGCGGAGATCACACCACTGCACTCCAGCCCAGGTGACAGAGCGAGACTCCTTGTCAA
>NW_016899810.1:0-249 GCF_001698545.2 Rhinopithecus bieti | reverse complement strand
GAGTCCAGCCTTTTGCTTTTTTGAGAAATAAAATTGCTCTCTTAATTTTATTTTACAGTGATTGTTGCTAGTGAAAAGAAATAGATTTTGTGGCTGGGTGTGGTCGCTCATGCCTGTCATCTCAGGACTGTAGGCAACCAAGGCAGACTCATCACCTGAGGTCAGGAGTTTGAGACCAGCCTGAGCAACATGGAGAAATCCAGTCTCTCAGAAATACACAATTATCCGGGCATGGTGTGGTGTGTCTGA
>NW_016899809.1:0-303 GCF_001698545.2 Rhinopithecus bieti | reverse complement strand
CTCTCTCTCTTTTCTTTCTTTCTTTCTTTTGAGATGGAGTCTTGTTCTGTCACCCAGGCTGGAGTGCAGTGGCCCTATATCTGTGCTCACTGCAACCTCCGCCTCCTGGGTTCAAGCAATTCTCATGCCTCAGTCTCTTGAGTAGCTTGAGTAGCTGGAATTACAGGTACCTACCACCACGCCTGGCTAATTTTGTGTTTTAGTAGAAATGGGGTTTCACCATGTTGGCCGGGCTTGTCTTGAACTCTTGACCTCAGGTGATCCACCCAGCTTAGCCTCCCAAAGTGCTGGATTACAGGCGTG
>NW_016899808.1:0-250 GCF_001698545.2 Rhinopithecus bieti | reverse complement strand
CCACTTCCTCATGTAACTTACTTGTGCCTTCAGGACTTGCTCGAGCCCGATCATGTATATACCACTTCCATTTGATGATGAAATGCTGCTGTGCATGACCCATTTTAAAGCTAGATGGGTCAGAAAGCACCCAGTTCATGATAGGCAGCTCAGGTCACATGGTGACTTGATGACCCATAGTCAAATGCTCAGTTTTCACCAAAGCCCAGTAACAGGCCAAGAGCTGTCTCTCAAAATGAAAGTAGTTATC
>NW_016899807.1:0-245 GCF_001698545.2 Rhinopithecus bieti | reverse complement strand
CAGACTCTGCTGCGTTTAGCATATTAAAACCCATAAGTGATGAAATCTTTTTTTAAATGACTTAAGTCATTTCTTTTAAAAGAATAGAATAGATGGTAGAGGGTATGAAAAGGACAGACTTATCCTGTTACTTTTAAAATAGGATAGTTATTGTGCTAAATGGGACCAAATAATAGTTTGCTACTCTAGGTGTTCTTTACACTCCATTCAAAGGAAGACTTCGAGTCCAAAGTTCAAAATATTGA
>NW_016899806.1:0-1067 GCF_001698545.2 Rhinopithecus bieti | reverse complement strand
CCCCGCCAGCGCCGGCCCCGCGCCTACCCACGGTCTGAACCCAGCCCTGCAGCCACACACGGCCCCGTGCCCTGCTACAGCCCCACGCCCTGCCCCGCCAGCCCCGGCCCCGCGCCCACCCAGGGCCCGCACCCAGCCCCGCACCCACGCATGGCCCCGCGCCCATACTTGTTCCGCACTCACGCACGGCCGGGCACCCGACCCAGGAGCCTGAGAGGATTCGGGCCCCGGGGTCACCGCCCTTGCCCTTTGACGTTCCCCACCCGTCCCCTAGTTCCGCCGGGCGGGGCTGCAGGAGGCTTCCAGACTGGGAGGGGCGGACCAAGCGCCGGCGAGGAATGGGGCGGGGTGGGTCGGGAACCCCGGGCAGGCTCGCACCCTGGGAGGAGGAGCTGGGTGCTTGGGGCCTGAACTTTGCTGTCTCCTTGGGCCTCCCACTCTGTCTCAGAAAACAGTCCTGGGGAAAACGAGAGGGTAAGCAAGCAGGGCTTTTAAGAAAACGAGATTCAATTGCCCTAGGACCTAAAAGGTCTCTTTCAAAGTTTTGAAGAGTGTCCCTGTTTTGGAAATTTGTGTTTTCAGTGTAAGGGCAGAACTCCACCTCCATCCTCTAGGGGTCCCGGCTGGGTCCGAGAATTAAATTGACACAAGATAGATGAATAGGAGGAAAGCACACTGCAAGTTTCACGCGGCATGGGAGCCCTCATAAAGAAACCGGCCAGGCGCGGTGGCTCACGCCTGTAATCCCAGCACTTTGGGAGGCCGAGGCGGGCGGATCGCGAGGTCAGGAGTTCGAGACCAGCCGGGTCAACATGGTGAAACCCCATCTCTACTAAAAAATACAAAAAATTAGCGGGGCGTGGTAGCGCGCGCCTGTAATCCCACCTACTCGGGAGGCAGAAGAATCGCTTGAACCCGGGAGGCGGAGGTGGTAGTGAGCCGAGATTGCTCCATTGCACTCCAGCCTGGGCTACAGAGCAAGACTCCGTCAAAAAAAAAAAAAAAAAAAAAAAAAAAAAAAAAAAAGAAGCGAGACCCCGTCAAAACAAAAAAAAAAAAAAAGAAAG
>NW_016899805.1:0-305 GCF_001698545.2 Rhinopithecus bieti | reverse complement strand
CAACTATCCTCAAATCAAAACTGGAAAGAAGCCTTCTGAGAAACTGCATTGCAATGTGTGAATGGCACTCACAGAGTTACACGTTTCTCTCCAGCCATCAGTATGCTAACACAGTTTTCTGGAAATCTGCATTGGGATACTTCTTAGCACAATGAAGCTTACAGTGACTAAGGAAATATCCTCAGATGAAAACTAGAAAGAAGTTTCATAGACACCTCTTGGTGATGTGTGAATTCACCTCACAGAGTTCAACTCATGTTTCGTGGAGCAGTCCATTAACACGGTCTTTGAGGAACCTGAGAAGG
>NW_016899804.1:0-249 GCF_001698545.2 Rhinopithecus bieti | reverse complement strand
TATATAATAACAATTATAATTGCATCCTATTAAAACCATATTGACATAACATAAAAAACCTCATGAATAGTTCTCAGGTTTTGAAGGGATCAAGTGGAAAAGAAAAGTAAATGTTTTCCCCTTCATTTATGAAAGTGCACTTTACCAAATTGCTGTAAGCTATAGGTAGCTCAAGAGAGAAAGTTTTCTTAAATATGGAAAACAAAATATTTAAATGAAGAACAAATAATGTTTCAAATAAAAGTCATA
>NW_016899803.1:0-250 GCF_001698545.2 Rhinopithecus bieti | reverse complement strand
AATCCTAGCACTCTGGAAGGCCGAGGTGGGCAGATTACTTGAGTCCAGGAGTTTGAGACCAGCCTGGGGAACATGCCGAAACCCCATCTCTCCAAAAAATACAAAACATTTGCAGGACGTGGTGGCGCGTGCCTATAATTCCAGCTACTCAGGAGGCTGAGGTGGGAGGATAGCTTGAGCCCAGGAGGTTGAGATTGCAGTGAGCCCCACTGCACCCCAGCCTGGGTGACAGCATGAGATGGCCTCAAAC
>NW_016899802.1:0-1893 GCF_001698545.2 Rhinopithecus bieti | reverse complement strand
TGCCCAGAGATTCTGGCCCTGGTCCCCGAGGAGGTGCATGGAGAGGGCTCGCCGCATCAGCCCATGTGACAGCCAAACAGGAAACAGCCTCAGTGTCCACTGTGGGTCTGTGGATGCATTCTGGTGTGTTCATTTGGTGGGGCAAATTTCACAGCAGTTAAAATGCAGCAAGACCTCACAATGCCTGCAGGACAAAGCCACAGGAAGACACAGTGACAGTCCCCGGAGCGTGCCATCAAGGAGGACCTATGCGTCTGGCAACTTCAGCACGGGGCCGGGCTGGGCATCTGCACAAGGAAGGGAGCCCGCAGGTTGGGATAGACGCCTGGGGAAGGCAGCTCCTCCACTTCGGGGCCGGGCAGCCCCCCGAGACACCAGAGCACAGCAGACCCCAACTGAGGTTCCATCCAAGTGTGGAACTGAACTTTCTCCATGAAAAGCACCAGGTACCGAGCCAAGGTGAATTCCAGCAGGTGAGGGGCTGTTCATCCTCTTAGAAAAGGTGAAATACGTGTTTTCATCTGTGACGCGGATTCCTAATGCAGCAGCTGCCATAAAACGCTGAAGTCACCCTCTGGTCTGTCTGTGCAGGCCACATGTGCTGAGGGCAACACAACACCCTGCCAAGTGTGACAAGGTGTGTCAGTGTCATGCCTGTCTGGGTCACTCTACACGAAAACTAAACTGAAATTGTCAAGGTTCTCCAAGTTCCTAGACCAGTGTTCTCTGTGACGCTAGGATACACTCGAACTCTCTCCCTGATATGACAGAAGCCCCAAGTGTGCGCATTTGAGTTTGTGACCCACGGCTCTCAGGAGGCAAGCCAGGATGGCCCCACTGTCCAGAGGCTCCAGGTCACCCCGTGCACTTTGTGGGCACACACCAATGGTGCCGGGTCCCCTGAGTCACTTCACACTCCTCATCCTCCCAGCATGGCCACAGCCCAGCCCAAGCCCCCCTTCTTCCCCTTCCAGCCTGGCAACTAATAAGAAGTTCAATAAAACAGATAGGCCCTGGCAGCTCCACTGGGCCAGCGCCTGTAAAATGGGGTAACTGTACCCAGGGGACAACAGCCTCTCCTATGACATCTTCTCACTGGTCACAGAGAGGGATCAGGAGCCCCTTCCCCAGCACGGTGAAGAAACAGGGGCCTGAGCACCATCACACATCACCACTCAGCCTACAGCACCTGGTCCTGCTGCTTGCCACCCACACCACCCACCCCACCATGCCATCTATGCCACCCACACTGACCACACCAGCCACACCACCTATGTCACCCACGGCAGCCACACCACCCACACTGCCCATGCTACCCACACTAACCACACCAACCATACCACCACACCAACATGCAACCCACATACCCATGCTACCCATATCAATGCCAACCATGCCACACATTGATCACACCAACCACACCAATCATGCCACACACAATACCATGCCACCCATACTACACACATGGACGAACCATGCCGCCCACATCAATGCCAATCATGCCACCCACACCAACCATGCCGACCACACAGCTTCCCAGGCAGGCTCAGCTCCCATTTCCCACCTCTCAGTAACCTGAACAGCTGCCCCTTCCTTATTCTCCAGTTGGCTCTGATCCTCAAGCCCTCAGAACCCAGCCCCGCCACTTGCCCAGGAGCCCATCTGTGGTGTCCACCTGCGCTGTGGACTCTGCGTGCCCTAAGCCACCCTCCAGTCACTGGACAAATCCCTCATCTCCTGCTGGAGCTCAGAGGCCAGGGCAGCTGGTGACCACAGCCAAGGAGCCAGGCAGCACAGGACATTAACCTTGTGCCCTGTGAGCACAACAGGCTAGTGAGGCCCTGAAAGTGACACCAGATATTCCAAATACTTCCTATCTGAATCAATATGTAG
>NW_016899801.1:0-679 GCF_001698545.2 Rhinopithecus bieti | reverse complement strand
TTAAATCTGGGAGATGAATGCACACCTCTCAAAGCAGTTTCTCAGAAAGCTTCTTTCAAGTTTTATCCGAAAATATTTGCTTTTCACATTAGGCCTCAATATGCTCCCAAATATCCCCTCACTGATTCTATAAAAAACAGCGTTTCAAAACTGCTGAATGAAAAGAAAGGTTTAACTCTGCTACTTGAATGCAAACATCACAAAGCAGTTTCTCAGATATCTTCATTCCAGTTGTTATCCGGGGATATCTTCTTTTTTGTCATTGGCCTCAATGACCTCTCAAATGTCCATTAGCAGAAAGGAAAACAACAGTGTTTCCAAACTGCTGAATGAAAATAAAGATTTAACTTTGTGAGGTGAATGTACACATCACAAAGCTGTTTCTCAGATAGCTTCCTGTTGGTTTTCATCCAGGAACATTCTACTTTTCGACACTGACCTCAATGAGCTCCTAAATGTCCACTCACGGAATGGACAAAACAGTGTTTCCAAACTGCTGAATCAAAAGAAAGGTTTAACTCTGTGAGATGAATGCACACATGCAAAGTATTTTCTCAAAAGCTCCTTTCTAGTTTTATCTGAAGAGAATTTATTTTCACCATAGGTCTCAATGTACTCCCCAATATCCATTTGCAGACTCTACAGAAACAGGATTCCTAAACTGCTGAATGACAAGAAA
>NW_016899800.1:0-953 GCF_001698545.2 Rhinopithecus bieti | reverse complement strand
TTTTAGTCTTCCCTTTCCTTTCTTCTTTCACACGAATGAAAATCTTGCCTCAATGTAGCTGACCCTATTTAAAATCCCTAATTTATACCTTTAATTGTGTTATGATTAATGCAAACATCTTTTATTAAAATCTATCTTATACAGTACATAGCTTATTATTCCTAAAGAAAGCAAAGTTGTGCTCATGCCATTCTGGCACTCAAAACTCAATTGTCCCCAAAATCTAAACACGTTAGCCTGAAGTTCAAAACCCCTAATAATCTAGCTTAAATTTACCTTTACAAAATTGTCTTTTATTTCTCCCTAAACATATCTTCTGCTGCACGCAATTTTGACTTATCTAAAAAAGAATTTATACCAATCCTTCTCAAAGTTTTCCAGAAGACTGAAGAAGAGGGACTACTTCCAAATTCTTTTATGAAGCTAGCATTATCATGGTAACAAAGCCAGACAAGAACATTACAAAGAAAGAAAACTGCAGGCAAATAACACTCATTGCTATAGATGCAAAATTCCTCAACAGAAAACCAAATTCAACAGCACATTAAAAGAATCATTCTTCATGATCAAATGGGATTCATTCTGGAGATGCAGGATGGTTCAACATATATATCAATAAATGTGAGACATCACATTAACAAAATGAAGGACAAAACCCTGTGATCATCTCAATGGGTAAAGAAAAGCATTTGACAAAATTTAATAATCTTTCATGTAAAATTCTCAATAAATTAGGTATAGAAAAAATGTATCTCAACATAGTAAAGATCCTATATGACAAACCCACAGCTAACAACATACTGAATACAAAAAAAGGTGAAAGTTTTGTCTCTAAAATTAGAACAAGACAATGATGCCCACTCTTACCACTTCTAGTCAACATAGTACTGGAAGTCCTAGGCAGAGCAATAGGAGAGGAAAGGAGAGGAAAGGAGAGGAAAGGAGAGGAAAGG
>NW_016899799.1:0-316 GCF_001698545.2 Rhinopithecus bieti | reverse complement strand
GAAAGCTTTTTTTGTTTGTTTGTTTGTTTGTTTTGAGATGGAGTCTCACTCTGTTGCCCAGGCTGGAGTGCAGTGGCTGGATCTCAGCTCACTGCAAGCTCCGCCTCCCGGGTTCACGCCATTCTCCTGCCTCAGCCTCCTGAGTAGCTGGGACTACAGGCGCCCGCCACCTCGCCCGGCTAGTTTTTTGTATATTTTAGTAGAGACGGGGTTTCACCATGTTAGCCAGGATGGACTCGATCTCCTGACCTCGTGATCCGCCCATCTCGGCCTCCCAAAGTGCTGGGATTACAGGCTTGAGCCACCGCGCCCGGCC
>NW_016899798.1:0-209 GCF_001698545.2 Rhinopithecus bieti | reverse complement strand
AGGCTTGAGCCACCGCGCCCGGCCATCCTTCCCTCCCTTCCTTCTCTTCCTTTCCTTCCTTCCTTCCTTCCTCCCTTCCCTCCCCCCTTCCTTTCTTCCTCCCTCCCCTTCTTTCCTTCCCTCCCCTTCTCCTTCCTTCCTTCCTTCCCTCCCCTTCTCCTTCCTTCCTTCCTTCCTCCCTCCTCCCTTCCCTCCCCTCCCACTTCCTT
>NW_016899797.1:0-1499 GCF_001698545.2 Rhinopithecus bieti | reverse complement strand
CTAGAAAGGAATTCATTCGTGATTGTGGGATTGAGTGCCAATAATTAGTGTAAATTGTTACTTTCTCAAAACAACCGCCATAATAGCCTGTTGACTAAGCAAAGGTGAGTTTCTTACATAGTGCAGTAATGAATATCAACACTTGACTGGGTCTTAGGTCTCTTTGGTCTCTGAAGACAGAGGTTGAAGGTAGATTTTTTTTTTAAATAGAGTTTTGGGGAGTCTAGGTTCAAGTGGTTTAAAGAAGGTCTTTGAATGCAGAGATTTGATTGAAACTGGGCAAAATCCAAGATATAATAGACAAGAGTTGGTGGACCTAGTGAGTCCAGATTCTTAGAATAAGTCTTGATGAATAAATAGCTGTTGAATAAGGGAGTTCATCATGTTAACAATCCATTGTCCCATGAAAGGGAGCTTTTCTCCAAATAAACAACTTATTGTCTTAAGATGGAGCTACTTGATCACTGTGTAGTTCAGGTAAATGCAGTTTCAGGAATTTCCCGATGCTGTATATTAGTTTACAACATTATTTCCTGGGAAAATGTTTTGTGGTACAAAATGCAAAGTTATATTGTTGTAGGGGCCTTGATAATTAAGTTGAGTGACAACCTCTCTGAGTTTCCTTAGTTGTAAAATGGGGATACTAGTGGCACCTTTTACTTTTGGTTGTTTTGAGGATTTAGTGAAATAATGTGCATAAAGTCCTCAGCAGGATACCTGGCACTTAGTAAAAGTACAATGACTGTTAAATATCTTTTCAACTACTTTTAAAGTAGTTACTCTTAAAGTATCGACTCATTTTTTCATCCACTCATTCTAAAACATCCACCAAAATATTATATGCCATGTTCTTTGCTGTGTGTTAGGAGCACAGGGAGGAAAGAACCATGTACTCAGTAACTTGTACTTACAGACGTGTTACCCTATTACTGGAGACTGTTTTGGTAAAATAGGAATGACATGCCAAGGCAGCTCAGGGGATGTAGGAAAGTCTAAAACCTGTCCTAATGAAGCTGATGCTTGACCTGGGCCTTAAAGGATGAATAATAATCCATTAGTCAGCCAAGGGGCCGATCATTCCAAGCTAAGGAAAACTATGTACAAAGGCCAGGAACTATTAATTTCCATGCTGGGTTCCAGATATAAAGGAGAAATCTGTGTGATTTCACATAAAAGGTCAGATGGATCAGCAGAAGATGAGTTTGGATGACAAAATAATAATTAATAGAATTCAATATATAATAAGAATATTCGGTGTTTATAACAAACGGGATAATTCCAACCAGAGGATTAAAGGTTTTTTTTCTATCAATGTGTGGAGCTGGGGTCCTATCTTACACAGTTTAGTCATTCTCAAATATTTTATACACCAGAAAACATGGAAAGACTTAAAATTGTCTCCATCTTGTTCAAACCTTGCAAAGATTCCAATTTAATTGATCTGGGATGGAGCCTGGGAATCTATATTTTTGATTTTTGTGTGTGTTTTATTTGTTTAA
>NW_016899796.1:0-882 GCF_001698545.2 Rhinopithecus bieti | reverse complement strand
TCTTTTAGCTCTATGAGATGAATGCACACATCACAAACAGTTTCTCTGAAATCTTCTCTCCAGTTTTAACCTGAAGATTTTCTATTTTCACCTTTGGATTCTATCTGCTCCCAAATACCCCTCTGCAGATTCCTCTAAAACAGTGCTACCAAACTGCGCAATGAAAAGAAAGTTTTAACACTGTGAGATAAATTCACCCATCACAAAGCAGTTTCTCAGGAAGCTTCTTTCTAGTTTTATCTGAGGATATTTCCTTTTCCACCATAAACTTCAATGAGCTCCCAAAATCTCTCCTCAGATATCACAAAACAGTGATGATTAACTGCTCAGTCAACAACAAGGTTAACTTCTATGAGGTGAATACACACAACACAAAACCTTTTCTCGAAGAGCTTCTCTCCAGTTTTATCTGAAGTTATTTTCTTTTCACTGTAGGCCTCTAGGAGCTCCTGAATATCCCTTTGCAGATTCCATAAAACAGTGCTAAGAAACTGCTCAAAGAAAGCAAACGTGTAATTCTGTGTGATGAATTCACCCATGCCAAAGAAATTTCTCAGACAGCTTCTTTCTAGTTTTTGTCTCAGGATATTTCCTTTTCCACCATTGGATTTCATGGGCTCCCAAATATCCCTTATCAGACACCACAAAACAGTGATGACAATCTGCTCTCTCAACAGAAATCTTTACCTCTATGGGATGAATGCATACCTCATAAAGGAGTTATCAGAAACTTTCTCTCCAGGTTTTACCTGAAGATATATTTCCTTATTCAACATTGGCCTCTATCCGCTCTCGAATATCCCTTTGCATATTCCACAGAAACAATGTTATCAAAGTGCTTAACGAAAAGGGTGATTTATCTCTGTGAGATGAATTCACATA
>NW_016899795.1:0-1069 GCF_001698545.2 Rhinopithecus bieti | reverse complement strand
GGAGCGCTACAGGAAACTGGTGCTTATTTCATCCCTTCGGCTTCGACCATAAAAGACGTTAGCCTCCAAGGGGCCGATCATAGACCTACCCTCAAGGCGCATTCTCTTTCTCAGGGATGTTCCTTGCTGAGAAAAGAATTCAGCAATATTTCTCCTATTTGCATTTGAAAGAAGAGAGATATGGCTCTGTTCCGTCTGGCTCACCGGCGGCCAGCTCAGGGTTGCCTGCCTTGTTACCTGAACATCGCTGTTATCTTGTTCTTTTTTCAAGATGCCCAGATTTCATATTGTTCAAACACACATGCTCTACAAACAATTTGTGCAGCTAACGCAATCATCACAAGGTCCTGAGGCAACATATATCCTCCTCAGTTTGCAAAGAAGATGATGGGGTTAAGAGACTAAAGTAAAGACAGGCATAGGAAATCACAAGGGTATTGACTGGGGAAGTGATAAGTGTCCATGAAATCTTCACAATTTATGTTCAGAGATTGCAGTAAAGACAGGAGTAAGAAATTATAAGATTATTAATTTGGGAAACTAATAAATGTCCATGAAATCTTCACAATTTGTGTTCTTCTGCCGCGGATTCAGCCGGTCCCTCCGTTCAGGGTCCCTGACTTCCTGCAATACTCCTCTAACAGATGTGTTTTAAAAAATTATTCAAAGGGAGTCCTGAAATTGGATTCTGGAAAATGGATGTTCAAGACTTTCCTAGGTGCCACTTTTACTACTCACAGGCTGACTGGATTTCAAATTTTGTGTGTTGAACTCACTCTTCTTGCATTTTACTGTAGATTTATTTTTACTGTTGTTCAAGAGCTGTTGCCACCAAACCGGTTGTGTGAATTATTCTCTTACCACCTTATTACTAAATACTTTTAATTAAAATTCAAATACATGGCAGAATTTCTCATATCCATAAGATATACTCTCCTAAACTAGTTCATGAAGCAAGTAGAGAAAATACAATGAAGCTAATTACAGATTATTTCTTTTAAGGGAAAATAATCATAAACAATCTCAGTTTTTCATATGATAAATTTATACATTTGGATGAACACTTCAT
>NW_016899794.1:0-1703 GCF_001698545.2 Rhinopithecus bieti | reverse complement strand
CACTACTCCCCCTCTGCCCCTGGGCCACCTGGCCCTTGTACCCTAGCCATGGTGACCGGCGATGCTGGCTGTTAAGCAAAGAGACCACAGGGCTGGCCCCCTGTTCCACCTAGTGCAGTCCACGGAGACTGTCACTCACAGCATGCTCAGACAGGTGGGACCCCAGAACATGCCCTGTACTGCCCAGCACTGGGTATCCACATGCCACAGCCTCTCAGCCCTCACTGCCCAGGAATCCCACAGCTCCACCCCTGGTGTGCCTGTGGCCCCTGAGCCCAGCCCTGGCTCCATCTGGGTAGGGCCCACAGGAGGGGCTGGGGCTGAGCCACCTCCAGGCCTGCTGGCTTCCCACCCCAGGGGATGCTGCATTGGGCAGTGTCCGGGCAGGCCAGGCTCCTCCATCCCTCAGCGCCCCCCATCCACCCAGCCCCAAAGCCTGGCTATGGTGGGGAAAATCATACTTCCCCAGCAAGGCCCAACCCCACGCCTGCCAGCCCCTCCCTGGTCACCACCCCACCCCTGCCCCAGTGCCTCAGCCCCATCCAGCTAAGGACAGGCCTGGCCTCCCAAGATGTCTCAGAAGACTATACTCCCACGTCCAGCCCCTCCCCTAACCAACCTGCTGCCAGCCACACCCAGCCCAGCCTCCAGGACCCCACCTAGTCTCCCGCCCCACACCTCCGATTGTCCCTCAAATATGGACACCTAGGGCCCAACACAGCAGCCAACCCTGGCCTCCCTTCCTGAGCCCCTGCCTGCAGAACACCCAGGGATGGACCGAGGAGCCTCACCCAGCTGGAAGCACAGGATGGAAGTGGGGAGCCATCCCCAACACGCTCCTAGAACCCTCCCTAGCCACGTCAAGCTGTCACCCTCAGGCCCTCAGTCCCACCTCTTAAGTCTCCCTTAAACCTGTTTTCCCACATCCGCCACGGCACCGCCAGGCCACGGGGCCCAGTCCCCGCCCATCTCCGAGGCTACCAGGGTCTGCAAACCTCTGCCTACAGGCACCAGACGATCCCCAGAGCTCTGTCCACGTGCCTCCCACGGCTCCATCCACACCCCACACAGAGCTCCATCCACACCCCCCAGAGCTCAGTCCACACCCCCCAGAGCTCAGTCCACACCCCAATAACTCAATCCACATCCCCAACAGGTCTCCGTCCGCACCCCCCAAAGAGCTGCATCCACACCCCACCAAGAGCTCCGTCCACACCCCCCAATAGGCTCCATCCACACTCCCCAACAGGGCTCCGTCCACACCCCAAAAGCTGCATCCACACCCCACCAAGAGCTCCGTCCACACTCCCCAGGGCTCCATCCATACCCCAACACGCTCTAACAGGTTCTGTCCACACCTCCCCAGAGCTCGGTCCACACCCCACAAAGACCTCCATCCACACTACCCCAGGGCTCTGTACACTCCCGAAGAGTTCCACCCACACGCCGCCAAGAGCTCCATCCATATTCCCCGCAAGGCTCCATCCACACCCCACCGGACTCTGTCCACCCCACCCCAGCGCTCTGTCTACAACCCCACCAGGGCTCTGTCTACACCCCCCGAGAGCTCTGTCCACAAACCGCCCCATCAGCTCCAGCCACACCCCACAAAGAGCTCCATCCACACCCCGAGAGCTCTGTCCACACCCTCCCAGCTCACAGCACCCTTGGGGCTCCCGAGATTCCCGCCCATCCCCACCCAC
>NW_016899793.1:0-701 GCF_001698545.2 Rhinopithecus bieti | reverse complement strand
GTTTTGTTTTTTACAAGAAATTGCTTTTACAATTTTCTTTTTTCTTTTTTTGAGACTGAGTCTTGCTCTATTACCTAGGCTGGAATGCAGTGGCAAGATCTCAGCTCACTTCAACCTCTGCCTTCCGGGCTCAAGTAATTGTCCTGTCTTAGCCTCCCTGGTAGCTGGGACCACAGTCACACACAATCCTGCCTGGTTAATTTTTTGTATTTTAGTAGAGAAGAGGTTTTGCCATGTTGCCCAAGCTGGTCTCAAACTCCTGAGCTCAAGCAATCTGCCTGCTGGGATCACAGGCGTGAGCCACCGTGTCCGGCCTATAGTTTTGTTTGTTTGTTTTGAGACAGAGTGGAGTGCAGTGGCCGGATCTCAGCTCACTGCAAGCTCCGCCTCCCGGGTTTACGCCATTCTCCTGCCTCAGCCTCTCGAGTAGCTGGGACTGCAGGCGCCCGCCACCTCGCCCGGCTAGTTTTTTTGTGTGTATTTTTTAGTAGAGACGGGGTTTCACCGTGTTAGCCAGGATGCTGTCGATCTCCTGACCTCGTGATCTGCCCGTCTCGGCCTCCCAAAGTGCTGGGATTACAGGCTTGAGCCACCGCGCCCGGCCTGTTTTTTGAGACAGTCTAGCTCTGTCACCCAGGCGTGAGTGCGGTGGCATGATCTCAGCCCGCTGCAACCTCTACCTCCTGGTTTCAAGCGATTCT
>NW_016899792.1:0-403 GCF_001698545.2 Rhinopithecus bieti | reverse complement strand
ATCCTGGCTAACACCTTGAAACCCTGTCTCTACTAAAAAAATACAAAAAAAAAAAAAAAAAAAACTAGCCGGGCGAGGTGGCGGGGGCCTGTAGTCCCAGCTCACTCGGGGGGCTGAGGCAGGAGAATGGCGTAAACCCGGGAGGCGGAGCTTGCAGTGAGCTGAGATCCGGCCACAGCACTCCAGCCTGGGTGACAGAGCGAGACTCCGTCTCAAAAAAAAAAAAAAAAAAAAAGAGAAATGGTTTTCATAGATTGGTGGTAAACAGAGAGGTGTAGTTGAACATCACCTGTAGACCAAATAGGGTATTAACAGAAATCTGGAACTCTGACAATGATGCTATAGTTATGTGGAAGGTGGGACAGTAGTGTTAAGGAAAAGGGAGTAAAGGATTTAGAAACAG
>NW_016899791.1:0-703 GCF_001698545.2 Rhinopithecus bieti | reverse complement strand
CTATTTTATTTTCCTTCAAAATGCTGTCAAAAAATCTGTACAGGCCTGAGGAGCAGTGAGGCACATTGAGAGAAAGAACACAGTCTTTGGAACCAATATTGGTTTAAAATACTAACTCTGCCCTTGACTAACTCCATGACCTTGGAAAATTACTGAACTTAGCCAAGCATCAATTAATTCAGCTATAACTGGGGCTCATATGACACCCCTTGCAGTATACAAGCCTTTAGGTGTATATATATATGTATTCACTTCTTTTGGGTAGATACTTAGGAGTAGAATTTACATTTACCTTTTAAGATACTGCCAAGCTATTTTCCAAAGTGGCAGTATCATTTTACATTCCTATTGACCATGTACAGCATTCTTATTTCTTCACACTTGTAATCATCTGTCTTTTGATTACAACCATTGTAGTGGGTGTAAAGTGGCACCTCATTGTGGTTTGAATTTGCACTTCCCTAATGACTAATGATGTTGAACATCTTTTCATGTGCTTAGTATTCATTTGCATATATTCTTTGGTAAAATAGCTATTGAAATCTTTTGCTCATATTTCAATTTTGTCATTCGTCTTATTATTGAGTTATAAGAGCTCTTTGTATATTCTGAATAAAAGTCTGTGAAATTCTTTCACATAAATTGTGAAATGTCTAACTTCAAGCTTGCCACATTATACAGGGCATCTAATAAATATTTGGCA
>NW_016899790.1:0-403 GCF_001698545.2 Rhinopithecus bieti | reverse complement strand
CCCGAGACAGAGTCTTGCTCTGTCGCCCAGGCTGGAGTGCAGTGGCGCAATCTCAGCTCACTGCAACCTCCCGGGTTCAAGCGCTAGGATAACTAATTTTTAATAGTCAGTTCATTTGTGCATAGATTTGGTTTATCTAAGTAACTTACTAGCTGGGGTGTGGTGGAGATGAGGACTCATAATGAATACATCATGAGGTTCCACAGTATATCCCAGCATGGCATGGATTTGTCTTCCTTTGACTTCAGCAGGGGCTTCGTCAGGCTAGAGGTGGCGTGGGCAGAAGGTCTCCTTTATCCCCAATAGTTATATAGTATCTAGTGTTTAGTTTGCATCAGTGAGACTCAACTGAAATGAATAGAGAGAACGAAAGTATAATAACTAGTTTAAACCTTAAAGAATG
>NW_016899789.1:0-1124 GCF_001698545.2 Rhinopithecus bieti | reverse complement strand
GGGGAGGAGACGGAACGCTCCTGTCAGCCACGTATCTCAGCAGCTTTATCCTCGAAGGGGACCAGAGCTGTGGAAGGGGCAGGGCGTCCACTACCCTCAGACCTGAATTCCTGGACCAAGCCCTCCCTGCAAGTGGCTGGCAGGCTCTGCCCTCTGCTGAGGTTAATGTTTTGTTTTGTTTGTTTGTTTGTTTGTTTTATTTCTGAGACAGAGTCTCGCTCTGCTGCCCAGGCTGGAGTGCAGTGGCACGATCTCAGTTCACTACAACCTCCACCTCCCAGGTTCAAGCAATTCTCCTGCGTCAGCCTCCCGAGTAGCTGGGATTACAGGCACCCACCGCCACACCCGGCTAATTTTGTATTCTAGTAGAGACAGGGTTTTGTCATGTTGGCTAGGCTGGTCTCAAACTCCTGACCTCAGGTAATCCACCTGTCTCGGCCTCCCAAAGTGCTGGGATTACAGGCATAAGCCACTGCACCCAGCTATGAAGTTCACGTTTGTGGGAATGGCAGTCATACCTGCCGGATCCAGGGCCCCAGGTTGGGTGAGCACTCATAGAGACAGGTGTCCTGGATAAAGTGGCGCTTGCAGGCAGGCTCCATCTTACCACAGTGGTCCCAGTTAAAGTTGTAGAGGCGGGAGGTGTACTTGTGCAGCTCCTGGCTGGTGTTGGCCATGCAGCAGGCATTCTTCTAGGGACTGCACTGGGTGGGGAAGACACAGGACTAAGTCCCTCCCCACCACAGCCATCTCCTCCATATTCTGGCTCCTCTGCCCCAGGTAGGTCATCCAGAGAAATACTTCCTGGGGAGGGCCCTTGAGGAGCCCCACCTGGGGACAGAGGCAATTACAATATTGGTGCATTTTCCCCATTTATTTATTTATTTATTTATTTATTTATTTGAGACAGGTCTCTCTCTGTTGCACATGCTGGAGTGCTGTGGTGCGATTATAGCTCACTGTAGCCTCAACATCCTGTGCTCAAGCAAACCTCCCACCGCAGCCTTCCGAGTAGCTGGGATTCAGGCCCATGCCACCACACCTGACTGTTTTTAAAATATTTTTGTAGAGACAAATAGGATCTAACTAAACTAAAGAGCTTCTGCACAGCAAAAGAAACTACC
>NW_016899788.1:0-1065 GCF_001698545.2 Rhinopithecus bieti | reverse complement strand
CCGAACATCCCTACGCGGATCTATGCATGATGGAGTTTCCAAACTGCATATTATAATTAAAGTTTTAATAATGTGAGATGAATAAATATATCTAACACAAAGCACTTTCACAGAAATCTTCTTACCAGTTTATGTCTGATGATATTTCCCTTTTCACCATAGCCTTCCCTATATTCCCGAATGTCTGTTTTGTAACTTTTCTCCAAAAGAAATTCCGAAATCCTCTAGGAGAAGGAAGGTACATTTCTGTGAGTGGAATGCACACGTCACAAAGCAGCTCCTCAGAAAGCTTCTCTCCAGTTACTATCTGAAGACGTTTCCTTTCTCAGCGTAGGCCTCAAAGCTCTGCAGAATATCCCTTCCAAGACAAATCAAAACAGTGTTATGATACAGCTCAATGAAAAGGGAAGCTTAACTGTGTTAGTGGAATACAAGTGACACAGAGCAGTTTCACAGAAACCTTCCATCTGGTTTCTCTCTGAGTTTATTTCTTTTCAGGATATTCTAAAGAGAGCTTCCAAATGTCCTTTCTCAGATTCCACAGAAACAGTGATTTCAAACTGCTCAATCCAAAGAATGATTTAACTGCATGAGATGAATACAAACATCACAAAAGAGTTATGCAGAAAACTTTTCTCCGATTTTGATTTAAGCCTTTTCCTTGCCTCACACAGGCCTCTGGTTGCCACTTACTATCCCTTCACAGAAACCTCAAAGACCGACTTTCAAACTGGGAAATGAACAGTAAGCTTTAACCCTGTGAAAAGTATGGACATGTCAGAGAGCAGTTTCTTCGAGTGCTTCTTTTTTTTTTTATTGGATGACATTTCACTTTTGCCATAGACTTCAAAGTGCTCCGAATATGACTCTCTTGGTTTTACAGGAACAGTTTTAAAACTGTGCCTTATGAGAAGAAAGTTAAAACACCCTGAGTGGAAAGCACACATCACCAAGCAGTTTCTGAGAAAGCTTCTCTCCAGTTTTATCTGACTATATTTCCTCTTTCACCATAGACCCAAATGTGACCCCAAATATCCCTTCGCGGATCCATCCATGAGGGAGTTT
>NW_016899787.1:0-1125 GCF_001698545.2 Rhinopithecus bieti | reverse complement strand
AGGAGATGGTTTGTCTAAAACGAAGATTATTTTGTTTAGTTTAGATGACTTCCCTTCTTTTGATCTATACTTTGAAGCTTAATGAGTTCTGCCTCTTAAATTATATGGTTTGATTAAAATTGCCAAGAGCCTAAGTTATGTCAAGACTGGCTGTATGTCATTTTCTTTTGTGCCTATATATGTCAAAATACATTTTACATCTAAATGTTTTCTTTTCCTTGCAGAGAGCACAGAATTTCCTGTTTTTTGTCGGGGGGTTGGGGTGTCTCTCTATGGCCGAGGCTGGAGTGCAGTGATGTGATTTTAGCTCACCACAGCATTGACTTCTAGGGCTAAAGTAATCCTCCCACGGCAGCCTCCCAAGCAGCTGGGACCACAGGCATGTGCCACCATGCTTGGACATTTTCAAAAAAAAATTTTATGTGGGGACAAGATCTCGCTATATTGCCCAGGTGACTCTCAAACTCCTAGGCTCAAGTGATCCTCCCACTTCAGGCTTCCAAAGTGCTAGGATTACAGGCATCAGCGACCATGCTTAATTATAGTTATAATTGGCTTTTATAGTGACAATTTTATATTTGCCTGAAGATAGTCCCCTCTCATTTGTTCCTATCTTGTAAAATTTTAAAGATCCTCTGATCAAAAAACAATTCAGTTGTTTTGTATGCACTCTAGATCAGTTGTCCCCAAACTTTATGGCACCAGGGATCAGTTTCATGGAAGACATTTTTTTCCATGGTTGGAGGGGAGGTATAGTTTTGGGATGAAACTGTTCCACCTCAGATTATCAGGCATTAGTTATAGTCTCATAAGGAGCCTGCAACATAGATCCCTCACATGCACAGTTCACAATAGGGTACACACTCCTGTGAGAATCAAACATCACCACTGATTGGACAGGAGGCAGAGTTCAGTCAGTAATACTCACACATCTGCCACTCACCTGCAGCTGTATGGCCCGGTTTCTAACAGGCCACTGACTGGCCCTAATCTATATGGCCCAGCAGTTGGAGACTCCTGCTGTAGATCATCTAGCCCAGATAAACGGTCAAATAGTCTAACAAAAATAAATTATTAAATTATGTTTCTTTTTTTATTTTTATTTATTTATTTATTTTTTTGAGA
>NW_016899786.1:0-584 GCF_001698545.2 Rhinopithecus bieti | reverse complement strand
TATATATATATATATGAAGCCCACTTGATCATGGTGGATACATATATACATTTTCAAAATTTCTTTATTTTTTTATTATACTTTAAGCTGTAGGGTACATGTGCAAAACGTGCAGCTTTGTTACATATGTATACATGTGCCATGTTGGTGTGCTGCACCCATTAACTATTCTTTTGCATTAGGTATATCTCCTAATGCTATCCCTCCCCGCTAACCCCTCCCCACAATAGGACCCAGTGTGTAATGTCCCCGTTTCTGTGTCCGAGTGATCTCATTGCTCAATTCCCATCTATGAATGTTTGATTTTCTGTTCTTTCAATAGTTTGCTAAGAATGATAGTGTCCAGCAGCATCCATGTCCCTACAAAGGACACGAACTTATCCCTTTTCATGACTACATAGTATTCCATGGTGTATATGTGCCACATTTTATTAATCTAGTCTGTCAGTGATGGACATTTGGGTTGATTCCAAGTCTTTGCTATGGTGAATAGTACTGCAATAAACATACGTGCACAAGTGCTTTCATAGCAGTATAATTTATAATCCTTTGGGTATATACCCAGGAATGGGATGACTGGGTCA
>NW_016899785.1:0-1123 GCF_001698545.2 Rhinopithecus bieti | reverse complement strand
GAAAACAAGAAATAACTAAGATCAGAGCAGAACTGAAAGAGAGAAACGAAAACCCTTCGACAAAATCAATGAATCCAGGAGCTGGTTTTGAAAAGATTGACAAAATAGATAGACTGTTAGCCAGGCTAATACAGAAGAAAAGAGAGAAGATTCAAATAGACACAATAAAAAATGATAAAAGGGATATCATCACTGATCTCACAGAAATACAAACTACCATCAGAGAATACTATAAACACCTCTATGCAAATAAACTAGAAAATCTGGAAGAAATGAATAAATTCCTGGACACATACACACCCTCCCAAGACTAAACCAGGAAGAAGTCGAATCCCCGAATAGGCCAATAACAAGTTCTGAAACTAAGGCAGTAATTAATAGCCTACCAACCAAAAAAAGCCCAGGACCAGATGCATTCACAGCCAAATTATACCAGAGGTACAAAGAGGAGCTGGTACCATTCTTTCTGAAACTATTCCAAACAATAGAAAAGAGGGACTCCTCCTTAACTCATTTTATGGGGCCAGCATTATCCTGATTCCAAAACTGGTAGAGACAAAATAAAAAAAGAAAATTTCAGGCCAATATCCTTGATGAACACCCATGCAAGAATCCTCAATAAAACACTGGCAAACTAAATCCAGCATCACATCAAAAGCTTATCCACAACTATCAAGTTGGCCTCATTCCTGGGATGCAAGGCTGGTTCAACATATGCAAATCAATAAAAGTAACAGAAACAGAGCCATCACATCACATAAACAGAACCAATGACAAAACCACATGATTATCTCAATAGATGCAGAAAAGGCCTTTGATAAAATTCCACACGCCTTCATACTAAAACTCTTAATAAACTAGGTAATGATGGAACATATCTCAAAATAATAGGAGCTATTTATGACAAACCCATAGCCAATATCATACTGAATGTGCAAAAGCTGGAAGCATCCCTTTGAAAACTGGCAGAAGACAAGGATGCCCTCTCTCACCACTCCTATTCAACATAGTATTGGAAGTTCTGGCCACAGCAATCAGGCAAGAGAAATAAATAAAGCATATTCAAATAGGAGGAGAGGAAGTCAAATTGTCTCTCTTGGCAGATGACATGATTGTATATTTA
>NW_016899784.1:0-2003 GCF_001698545.2 Rhinopithecus bieti | reverse complement strand
GAATTCTAAGATATCCTTTAAAGTCCCTAGTATTTTATGCATTTTACTGATATAGAATAAATGTTAAGATGTATAGTAAAAGGCTAATTATTAGCAAAGTTAAAACACAACCTGAATTCTGGAATCTCACTTCAATCTTTTCCTAAGTGTATAGAGCAATGTTTGTGTTTTAAATGTTTATAACGTTTGAAAAGAAAAGTACTATCACTGAAAACCACTTGTAATTGCACATAACTATTTACTTTAGCTAATCAGAAGCATTAGTTCCACTGTGGGGAAAATTAACATTCGTAAGATTCATAAAAGATTCTGTTGGTGTATCATATCTCTAGAAAGGGGAAGCCTACTTTGTAACTCTTTTATGCACAAATTAAATAGTTAGACAGCTACAAATTTAACTTCTATTAGATTGTATTGTGCTTGTTTATTTTCCATTGTATTACATATTTTCCAGATACTTTCATTTCTCTTACATAATTAAAAGAGACATCTATTTGTTGTCCACTATAACCACCCAACTCTTTAGACTAATTTGTGATATCAAGTGCTTTACTAGTTTAATTTGTCTATAACTAGCACAAAACTTTAAACAATTAAATTGTATGTGTTTGAAATTCATTAATTTGGGACTTATTGATAGTGCTTAGAATAATATTTATCATGAATAAATAATTACTAAATATTATTTTCCTGGTGTTTTACATCTAAGGTGTATAATAATACCCAATGTGGAAATTCAATTGCAAAATTTGACATCTGTGACAAAATTAGCCGCAAAGGATGTGTCTACCATGATGATTTCCAATTGCTGCTAAGATTATAGATTTATCACTTTATAGATGTCAGCCTGATTCCATGTGTTAAGCTGTATACTGAAGATTATTCAAGTAAGATATGTATAATCTACTTTTGCGGCTGATTTCCTAACCTTGCGTGACTGAGCTTATTGGAAGGAGAGAAGTTTAGTAAAACACATTCCAATTGAACTGAGGTGATAGATTCAAACATAAAATATCTTAAAATGTAATTTTATTAGTTCCATTTAAACCAACAAATACAGATTTTATTTACTTATTTTTTCGCACATGACCAAAAGATCAGTTTTGAGGTATTTACAAAATAATTGCTAATTAACATATGAATTGGATGCCTGGAGACTAGAGCAAGAGAACGTTGGGGACTAATCCATTAAAATAAGACCAAATAAACTCTTTTATATAGTTCTAGGATTTAAGCAGGCTGTAATGACATCAGAGCACTTTTTTCTCTGATATATTTAAAATTTATTGGTATAGCTTCAGTAGAAGCAATTTATTTGGAAAATGGTGTTTACAGAACTGGTTATAGTCTAATTACAATTATCTAAATAAGATGTGTGACATTCTTACATAAATGGTTTCATGAAAGAAAAATCAAAACTTCTTCAATAATAATGGATAAAGATGATTGCAACATATTCAATAAAATCTAAAGCACTTTATATTTTATATTCATTAATGTTCATGTATATTGGTTCATGCAAATTGTAAGAGTAAATATAGAACTAAGAATTAGGACATCATTAGGGTTCTTTTTTAAGCTTCTTAATAATTTTTAAGGCAACATACCTTTGTTTCTACCCTTTATGTTACCTAAATTCGTGGAGTTTGCTTATTTGTATTGCATAGTTTCTTGAATTAAAAGTTTTGTAAATTTTATTACTCTCTCAGAGTTTTGTTGTAGCCTATGAGTAAAAGTTGTAAAATCAACGGTCAAGATATGTTCTCTAACTTGTTTGCAGCATATGTTTACATGTGATTTTATTATGAATAATAAGTCTTAAAGCTAATAAAAAAGAGCCTCCTACAGTATTATGAATTTATTCACACTTTAAGGAGCTATGAATACCAATGAAAAATCTGCTTTTAGCCATTAGGATTTTTTATAAACAAAGGTGAGAATTTTTAAATAGACCAAATATTTCCAGTAGAAACAATCCATGTGTGCTTCATTAATGACTTATT
>NW_016899783.1:0-1127 GCF_001698545.2 Rhinopithecus bieti | reverse complement strand
TTGTATTTTAAGTTCTGGGGTACATGTGCAGAACATGCAGGTTTGTTACATAAGTATATACGTGCCATGGTGGTTTGCTGTACTCATCAACCCGTCATCTACAATAGGTATTTCTCCTAATGCTATCCCTCCCCTAGTCTGCCACCCTTTGACAGACCCCTGTGTGTGATGTTCCCCTCCCTGTGTCAATGTATTCTCATTGTTCAGCTCCCACTTATGAGTGGGAACATGTGGTGTTTGGTTTTCTGTTCCTGTGTTAGTTTGCTGAGAATGATGGTTTCCAACTTCATCCATATCTCTGCAAAGTACATAAAATCATTTTTTTTAAGGCTGCATAGTATTCCATAGTGTATATGTGCCCCGTTTTCTTTATCCAGTCTATCATTGATGGACATTTGGGTTGGTTCCAGCCTTTGCTACTGTGAATAGTGCTGCAGTAAACATACATGTGCATATGTCTTTATAGTAGAATGATTTATAATCCTTTGGTATATACCCAGTAACGGGATTGCTGGGTCAAATGGTATTTCTAATTCTGGATCCTTTAGGAATCGCCATACTGTCTTCCACAATGGTTGAACTCATTTACACTCCCACCAGCAGTGTAAAAGTATTTCTATTTCTCCACATGCTCTCCAGCATCTGTTGATTCCTGACTCTTTAATGATCGCCATTCTAACTGGTGTGAGATGGTATTTTGTTGTGGTTTTGATTTGCATTACTCTAATGACCAGTGATGACGAGCATGTTTTCATATGTTTGTGGGCTGCATAAATGTCTTCTTTTGAGAAGTGTCTGTTCATATCCTTTGCCCACTTTTGATGGGGTTGTTTTTTTTCTTGTAAATTTGTTTAAGTTTTTTGTAGATTCTGGATATTAGTCATTCGTCAGATGGATACATTGCAAACATTTTCTCCCACTCTGTAGGCTGCCTGTTCACTCTGATAGTTTCTTTTGCTGTGCAGAAGCTCTTTATTGTAATTCGACCCCATTTGTCAATTTTGGCTTTTGTTGTCATTGCTTTTGGTGTTTTAGTCATAAAATCTTTGCCCTTGCCTATGTCCTGAATGGTACTGCCCAGGTTTTCTTCTAAGATTTTGTGGTTTTAGGTCTTACGTTTAAGTCTT
>NW_016899782.1:0-267 GCF_001698545.2 Rhinopithecus bieti | reverse complement strand
AGAGAGCTTTCTGTGAGAGAACTTTCTGTGAGAGAACTTTCTGTGAGAGAACTTTCTGTGAGAGAACTTTCTGTGAGAGAACTTTTTTGAGGTTGTGTGTCACTGCCTGTTGCCCGTGGCCTCACCCCTGGATCCATAGGTCTCTCCCACAGCAGCTTCATTGTGATGGCTTCTCTTCAGGTAGAGCCTGCAGTTGACAAAGAACAGCTCAGGAAGAGGCAGGGCCCAGAGCTCCTTGGATGGGTGGCTGGCCTCGCTTTTGTGTGT
>NW_016899781.1:0-584 GCF_001698545.2 Rhinopithecus bieti | reverse complement strand
CAAATTTCTAAAACACAGAGAGCATATAGAGGAATGATAAATCTGTACAGAGAGGATAAACCTGTAACCAAAAGTCAGAAGAGAAAATTTATCAAGGACAAAAGTTAATCAGTGTCCCTTAAATCCCCCCAATTGGTATTTGGAAGTACCAAGGGTCAAAGATGGTGGAGAATGAAACTGAAAAGGTGGCTCTCCCTGCCTACGTTTCCTCCACAACTCTTTTCATCAGGTAACTAATTTTCTCCCACATGGAAAGGAGGCTTATTCTCTAGAGAAACTGAGTTTAAGAAGCCCTGTACTCAGGGACACAGGGAAGTGCCAGAAAAGGCATGAGGTGTAGGCTTGAAAGGCAAATTTGGTACAGATCGGCTCCTTGAATTCAAAGATTCTTAGCTCTTTTATTCATCTTGCTCCCTAAAATTCAGTAGCTAGCTTTATCCCACAGAAAGGGAACTGATCTAGAGAAACGACGTTTTCCTTTTGCCATCTTAACAGAAAATTATCTTCAATATCCAACAGAGTGAATGAAATGAAAACATACTGCTAGACCCAGAGTTATGGAATTTCAGGCATGAGAATTAAAC
>NW_016899780.1:0-1802 GCF_001698545.2 Rhinopithecus bieti | reverse complement strand
TATAAATGTTTCTTAAGCCCTCTGTCAGCCCTGATACGGCACCTTGTATATAGGTTAGACTGAACAGTATTTGGCAGAGATCCTCAAGGCCTACAATAATAACATGGGGAGGAAGCTGGGTGTCTAACAACAATGTGGTTAGAAGCAACCAGGAGACACATGTGCCTAACCATTGGACTACTGTGACCTGGATGTTTTGCTGCCAAAGTGTCTAAATGGTTATGTATAAATTGCTGTGTAAGAGGCGTTTCAGAAGTGGCTCATTTTGAGTGGTCTATACTGTTCTCACTAGCCTTGTCACAGCAAGTCAAAGAGTTTGAAATTCACTTAACAGTAAACACCATCAGCGACAGGTTGATGTAAGGTAAAGTCATGATATCGGCTCCCATCTCTTGCCATCTCCCACTAGGACAGGGTAGAGAGTCACTTTTTTCCTAGAGCCTCCATGGCCACAGGATCAGAACAAACATGCTTTTCCAAGATATCCGTTCCAATAGGGATTTTAGCCCAGTTTCTTTCCTTGGCATTTGGAATTCACTGCGTGCAGCATGGGGAGTGCTGGAGAGACGGGAGGGTGAAGGTCATGTTTGCCAATAGCCAGACCACCTGAGCCTCATTGAAATGCCTCAGACCTCAAGCTATTCATGCAGGCTGGGGAAGAATCCATGTGGGCAAAGAACATCCTGATTAAAATGCAAACGTTTTCATGGTGAGACTTATATGTGTCAGGACCATCTGCTGGTGGAATTAATAAGCCTTAGGTGCTAATTTGTTAAAGAAAAGTAGATATCTGGAAGTGAGAACAGAGAACTGAAAACAATCTTTGATGGCACAAGTAAAGGTGAAAACCTAATTAGAACAGGACTTGGTGCTAGCCTAAGGACTGTAGCTATTCCTGCTTCTACATCCTTCAAATTGAGTACCAGGGTGCAAAGTTTTGAAAACCATTTCTTTCTTTGGAATTTTGCATTGTACTAAAAGACAATTTTATTTCCTGTTTTGTAGGTAATAGATGTGAATATAAAATTTCAAAATGAGAACTATTAAACATAAATGACAGTGAATTGTCTAAGTCTGCAATTAAAGAGTGGGTACATTTCTTATTTTCCCCTATATTCCCCTTCTCTGTCCCCACTATTGTCTTCCCCATCTCTCAGCTAGGACTATTACAGTAGCCTCTGAACTGAACTCATATTTCCTCCCTTTGAAGGATCAATGTAAAAGGCACATCTGCCTATATAACTCCCCATCATCTTCAAGTTAAAGCTTCTTTTAAGGCAAAGTCCACTATGACTCAGCTCCTTACTAGCTCTCCAGCCACACACCCAAATACTCCTACCTCAATTTTCACCAACGTGCTGATTATTTCCCTGTAGCTCCATGCTATTGCATCACTCCATGCCTCTGCCAAAACTTTCTCTGGTGGAAAAGCCTTTTCAACCTCTTTTCGTTTTGTTGACATTTTGATTTATCTTCTAAGTCTCGGCTCTTTGCCACCTAAAAGTCTTTGCTCAACTTCCAGTTTGAATTAAGTGTCCCTCTATGTTCTTTCTGTTTAATTCTATCAGTGATTGGACTTTTTTTTTTTTTTTTTTTGAGATGGAGTCTGGCTCTGTGGCCCAGGCTGGAGTACAGCGGCACCATCTTGGTTCACTGCAAGCTCCTGCCTCAGCCTCCCATGTAGCTGGGACTACAGGCGCCCGCCACCTCACCCGGCTAATTTTATATTTTAGTAGAGACGAGTTTTCACCATGTTGGCCAGGATGGTCTCGATTTCTTGACCTCGTGATCCCCCCGCCTCG
>NW_016899779.1:0-557 GCF_001698545.2 Rhinopithecus bieti | reverse complement strand
AATTTTATTTAAAAAATGAAGTCAAAGTATAATATTTGAATGGTTGCTGAAACTGTTGTGTCCTTAAAATACTGATTTTCAGATATAAAGAATGATACAATAACTGTCAACAAATTGATTGCAAAAAAGATTTTGTCTCTGGCCTTAAATACCTTCATCATTAAGTGGTATTCATATTATACTCTATGAGAAAATTAAAGGCTCTGAAGATGTTATGCTTTTCCTATCTGTTTCATCTTTACATATCCACTATTCATCTTTATAATACCCTTAATCTAGTAACACTTCCCCTTATCTGATTTTCCCTTCCTTCCTTCCTTCCTTCCTTCCTTCCTTCCTTCTTCCCTTCCCCTTCTTTTCTTTCTTTCCTTCCTTCCTTCTTTCCTTCTTTTCTTTCCTTCCTTCCTTCCTTCTTTCCTTCTTTTCTTTCCTTCCTTCCTTCCTTCCCTCCCTCCTTCCTTTCTTCCTTCCTTCTTTCCTTGCCTTCCTTCCTTGCCTGCCTGCCTTCCTTCCTTCCTTCCTTCCTTCCTTCCTTCCTTCCTTCCTTCCTTCCTTTC
>NW_016899778.1:0-535 GCF_001698545.2 Rhinopithecus bieti | reverse complement strand
CCTACCATTTTAAAATGCTCTGGGTACAGTTTTTTCTTCAAAGTTTGACAGAATTTGCCTGTACTAACATGTGAAACCGGTACTCTTTTAAGACAGAGTTCCGTTCTTGTTGCCCAAGCTGGAGTGCAATGGCGCGATCTCGCCTCACTGCAACCTCCTCTTTCCAGGTTCAAGCGATTTTCCTGCCTCAGCCTCCTGAGTAGCTGGGATTACAGGCATGTGCCACCACACCCAGCTAATATTTATTTATTTAGAGACGGAGTCTCGCTCTGTTGCCCAGGCTGGAGTGCAGAGGTGCGATCTCGGCTCACTGCAAGCTCCACCTCCCAGATTCATGCCATTCTCCTGCCTCAGCCTCCCGAGCAGCTGGGACTACAGGCACCCGTCACCACGCCCGGCTAATTTTTTGTATATTTAGTAGAGATGGGGTTTCACCATTTTAGCCAGGAGGGTCTCGATCTCCTGACGTCATGATCTGCCCACCTCGGCCTCCCAAAGTGCTGGGATTACAGGCGTGAGCCACCGTGCCTGGCCT
>NW_016899777.1:0-535 GCF_001698545.2 Rhinopithecus bieti | reverse complement strand
GTTGTGATGGTATTAAAGGAAGTGGGCCTGGCTCTGCCCCTGACGCGGGAACATGGAGCTGATCCAGGACATCTCTCGCTCGCCACTGGAGTACGTGAAGGGGTTCTGCTCATCAAGTACTTTGCAGAGGCACTGGGACCCCTGCAGAGCTTCCGGGCCCGGGCCGATGACCTGCTCATCAGCACCTACCCCAAGTCCGGTAGGTGAGGAGGGCCACCCACCCTTTCCCAGGCGGCAGTCCCCACCTTGGCCAGCGAGGTTGTGCCCTCAGCCTGCTCACCTCCCATCTCCCTCCCTCTCCAGGGACTACCTGGGTGAGCCAGATACTGGACATGATCTACCAAGGCAGCGACCTGGAGAAGTGTCACCGAGCTCCCATCTTCATGCGGGTGCCCTTCCTTGAGTTCAAAGCCCCAGGGATTCCCTCAGGTGTGTGACCCTGTCCTGGGTGCAAGGGGAGGGGAGGAAGACAGGGCTGGGCCTTCAGCTCACCAGACCTTCCCTGACCCACTGCTCAGGGCTGGAGACTCTGAAA
>NW_016899776.1:0-1066 GCF_001698545.2 Rhinopithecus bieti | reverse complement strand
TCAAAATATAAGAATATGTAAACTGCAAGAATATAAGAAGTTAGATTATGCAAACACTAATAAAATACAATTTTTATAGCTGTATTAATTTCAGACATTTTTAAGGCAAAATGCAATCTTAGAGAGGAAGATCACTTTATAATGAAAAAAAGTTAACGTTGCCCCAAAATATCGCATTTAAAATTATGCACCTAGTAACATAGTAACAACAGATATAAAGTTGACAGATACAAAGAGAAATAAGCAAGTCAATAAGCATAGTTGGAGATTTTATCATAACTCAGAAACCCAGAAAGGATTATAAGAGATTTGATCAATATGCTAAACAAACTTTACTTTATGGACAGATGTAATATTTAAAATTTGGTAACATTTGTCCCATGGCTAGAACACATTAATGTAGAAACCAAGACGTAGAGGATGGAGAACAGCCTCTCAGGATTACAACTCATCACACTTGAAAATGTTTGCTTCCCCTCTTCACATCTTTGGGCTATGATTGTATAATGGTCTTAGAGCCCCACAAAGGAAGACTTATGCCATAGCACTCAATAAAGGTTTCACTGTATTGAAAACTGAGACTGCAACATGGTCATTTCAGGTATTTTTTGACACTTGATGGACAATCAATATATGGGTTACTATGTTGTCTAAAATAATTAATATCAGTTTTAACAGGAAATAAGATTGTTGATATTCAATGGTGACAGGGAGACTTATGTTTGAATCTCAGGAGACTTTTGGGAAATCTTCCTATACTTCAATTTCCAATGATAAAATCAGTTGAGATACATCACGGCCCCCCAGAACATCATGCACGTCAGGAATAAAATTCTGAGTAGTCTAGCCACCGGCTAATTACACTTCCCACCTGAGTCTCTGGCTGAAATTATAAAGCAAAGAGAATATATAATAATTCCAGTAATTACAGACTGTATCATGAAAATCATCCCTTATACTGAGAACAACCAAATAATCTAAATATGTTTTTTAAAATATGATGGAAGACATCATAGAGCTAACAAAACAAGAAATATACTAGCAACAATACAGAGGAAGAAGAAGA
>NW_016899775.1:0-532 GCF_001698545.2 Rhinopithecus bieti | reverse complement strand
GTTTATAGACCCCTAAATGACTAATTGAGGGTAGGTATTGACCTAATTAAAGGATGTTCAAAGACTAAATACCTGCTGATGTTTAAATATCTATATGTTAACTGTTTTGAGCAATAAATAAGATGGCATATATATGCCAATACAAATTAGTCTATTAACAAATTATCAAAACCAATTTTGATGTTAAAAGATGACGAATTAAGTACTAAATGTACAGTAAAGTATTTCATATTAGTACTTTTTTCCATATTCATAAAGTTTTATTTTGGGAAAACATTTCTCATGGGGATTATATCATATTGCATATTAAATATTTTGTTATTTTGATTGCAGGAAACTTTAAACATATATTTTAAAATATAAAGAACAGTATAATAAATGCCCAAGTACACATTACCCACCTTCAATAATTATCACCAAATGGCTAATCTTATTCATTCCTCTGTCTATTCCCATTCAACAACTTAAAATATTTACCTCTAACATTGTATTATTTCATCTGTAAATATTTGAACATTCATTGCTAAAGATT
>NW_016899774.1:0-404 GCF_001698545.2 Rhinopithecus bieti | reverse complement strand
CAAATAACATATTATTATTATTATTATACTTTAAGTTCTAGGATACACATGCACAACATGCAAGTTTGTTACATAGGTATACATGTGCCATGTTGGTTTGCTGCACCCATCAACTCGTCATTTACGTTAGGTGTTTCTCCTAATGATGTTCCTCTCCCAGCCCCCCAACTCCTGACAGGCCCCGGTGTGTGATGTTCCTTGCCCTGTGTCCAAGTGTTCTCAGTGTTCATCTCCCACCTATGAGTGAGAACATGCCGTGTTTGGTTTTCTGTCCTTATGATAGTTTGCTTAGAATGGTGTTTTCCAGCTTCATCCATGTGCCTACAAAGGACATGAACTCATCCTTTTTTTTTATGGCTGCATAGTGTTCCATGGTGTATATGTGCCACATTTTCTTAATCCAG
>NW_016899773.1:0-814 GCF_001698545.2 Rhinopithecus bieti | reverse complement strand
GGGGCGCCTCGAGGCTGGACCAGCCTGGCACTGGGGCACGAGGCTGGACCAGCCTGGCACTGGGGCACCTCGAGGCCGGACCAGCCTGGCATTGGGGCGCCTCCGCCATCCCAGCAACCCTGCAGAACGGGAGCTTCTGGCCAAATCCCCTTCCCGCTGCTTTGTACAGACTCACACTGCAGCCCCACCACTGGGGCCTCCTGACTCGCAAGCTGGAAGCTGCCCGGTGGGCTTTTCTATGGGGCCCCGAGGTGTGGCCCACCCTCGACACTTGGTTCACCTATGTGGACCCCATCCCACTCGCCGGCTGGGAGCCTGCAGACCATGGTGGGCCTGACGCAGACACGTGCTGGACAGAGGCCAGGGAGGGCCAGGACAGCGCTGGGGGGACTCAAATTTCAGGCAGCATTTTATCCTTCACAGGTGAGACTGCTCCCCGGCCAGCACCTGCCCCGTGGCCACAGGGCCAGAGGTCCCAGCCCAGGGCAACTCATGTGACTGAGGGTGGCCTCAGTTGAGAGCGAGCTGGTCAACAACAGATGCCTGGTGACCACAGCCCACAAGAGGGTCCGCTCACTGGGCAGCACCCTCTGGCTGGGCAGCCGTGGCAGCTGGGCTGGGCCAGGTGGTCCTGCAAGGGCAGGAGGCAGGAGATGCCCAAAGCCCATCCTCACAGTCAGCAACGCAGTTGGGTGTGTGTGGTTCCCACCCTGGGGCGGGGGGTCTGTGTGTCTCCCACCCTGGGGCGGGGGGTCTGTGTGTCTCCCACCCTGGGGCGGGGCTCTGTGTGTCTCCCACCGTGGGGCGGGGGGTC
>NW_016899772.1:0-1127 GCF_001698545.2 Rhinopithecus bieti | reverse complement strand
CCCTTGTTTTCTTTATCCTAAGGAAATCTAAGGGATTATTTAAGATATGGGCCCCATAAAACGGGATTTTCCCCTAAATAACAAGTTATAGTTGAAAAAATGAATTCGATAGATTGAGGTTTAAATGACAAGCCTTAATAGTTACAAATCATATGTCTTTGTGCGTATCATGGAGTGTCTTTAAGCTTCCTTAATTTTGATATGAGGATAATGCCCCTCAAATAATACTTTTGAAGTGTATGATGTGTGTGCATATAGTGCATGAAACACCAATTAGGGAGGCCAATGAGTGGCAGTGAAGGTCATAGCATTCTCACAGACCTAAGTGATAGCCACACTGCAGCAACTTCATAGAAAGGACTGGCATGGGAAAACCACCATGGCTTGACAAATAACAAATAAATGTCACAAATGACCAGGATCCTGAAATACAGAGCCACAAAATACAAAACCACCTATGGCTTGACAAATAAATGTCACAAATGACCAGAATCCTGAAATATCAGATCCTCACAACACCTAGCACATGGGTAGCACATGTAGTAGGTGCTTAATGAATAGTGTTGAATGGTTATGAATGGCTATGAAGGAAACCTTATTACACCAATTTTCTCATATAAAGGTATACTTGAGCCTAAGCTATCAGAGAAACACTTTGACTAATTAGCTTCACCCCTTTCATTAACAGTTATTTGTAATTACATAGGTTTCTTGAAAATGTATATGTCTATACAGGTATGTCTATCAAAACCATGTAAATGTATAAATAACTTTTAAAATATTTGGAGTTTGTCTTGGATACAAAACACATAAAGCCACATATATCAAAATATATTCAGATGCTTTGCAGTTGCCAACATACCCGCTATTCATGTCATGTGTCTTCCATGTGATCTTCAAGAAGACAGGTCTTACTGTATTCCATCTTTTGCTTACTTTCATCTCTCTTAAAATTCATTCTCATCCAACTTTGAGGCGTGCTTAATGAATGACTTTGATTTTTTCAGTGTCGGAGAAGTGAGAGCAAGAAAGGAACCAACACTGATGAGACACCTTTTCTGTGATAAGCACGTTACAGACACAATTCACCCTCACCACGGCCTTGTGAGCTGGGTTTTATAGAAGGT
>NW_016899771.1:0-1067 GCF_001698545.2 Rhinopithecus bieti | reverse complement strand
GAAATTATCTGAGAATCTAATATTTAATTGAAATGAAAGCAACCTGGGTTAGCAATTATTTTACATAATAAACAAAGAACTGGTTTCACAACCACTGACTTGCATTCAAATCTTTCTGCAAATTAGTAACAACAGCTAATAGTAGTAATCATCACTATTGTACTACTACCACTCCTTTTCTTGTCCTTCTACAAGCCCTACTCTCTTCCCCTTCCTACTGACACCATCGGTTTCCCTTAGTGTGAGTGGGGAACTCTTTCAAGAATAGGGCAGGGTGGCATAGATTTTCATTAGTCTTACCTCAGCTTTTGCCTCTTGAGAAAGTTATCATATAAAGCCCATGCAATTTGCATTCAACATAGATATTGAGTTTTAACAATGAAATAAAATCTCAGTTTTATGTGGACAAAATTATATTTTAAGAGATTACTTAATAATGTGATAAAGAATGCTTGCTTTGTACACATGTTTTAAAAGTGTGATATTAATTTACAATATGCAGGTTTATTTTGTTATTTCATAAAGAATATAATCTTATATGCTGACAGAATTTTTTTGGTATTGAAACTAAGGGCACTATTCAGATACAATAGGTATAAATTATTTGGTCTTTATTATACATGCATTGTTCATTATCTCTGTGCTTCTCTGTCAGGCAGCTATGATGTTAAGACAAGTTGACACAGGGAGTTTTAATGAGTTGCTTGTCATATGTCAAAATCATCTGCTTTCATAGGGTATGTTTATGCTGTAATATGTAAACCCCTGGGGTCTCAATGAAGAATGATTTAAATGCTTTAGTAAGATCAAGTGAAACTGAGTTTGTCTGCAAATATTAAAGGAACACATTTATTTTATTGAGGAAGTGTTTTAAGCTGTGATACTAGTGAAGATCCTCATTACCTATGGGAGAATTTTAGAATTTCAACTAGCTCATTGCTGTGGGAAGTCAGGGACCCCAGACGGAGGCACCGGCTGAAGCTATGGCAGAAGAACGTAAATTGTGAAGATTTCACGGACATTTTTTAGTTCCCCAAATTAATACTTTCATAATTTCTTATGTCTGT
>NW_016899770.1:0-1353 GCF_001698545.2 Rhinopithecus bieti | reverse complement strand
TTAGCTCCTCTTCCCTCAGACCCAGGAGTCCAGATCCCCAACCTTTCCTCCCTCAGACCCAGGAGTCCAGGCCCCAACCTCTCCTGCCTCAAACCAGGGGTCCAGATCCCCAACCCCTCTACCCCAGACCCAGGAGTCCAGATCCCCAGCCCCTCCACCCTCAGACCCAGGCCCCAGGCCCTCCACCCTCAGACCAAGGTTCTTGGTCCCCAACCTTGGTTTTTTTCTCTCTTCCCAGTCTGTTCATTGCTCTCTGCCCTCGGTTTTCCAAGGCCATATATTTCGGGAAATGAAATCATTAATTTTATCTCTCGGCCTTCTTGGGTGGAGCCAACCCCAGCCCCGACTCCGCCCCTGCCATGCTCCCCTTCTCGACCCAGGAAAGACGGTTTGGGTGACCTTCGTGACAGCCAGCCTAGTGTGGGCCCTGTGCAAGGGTGACTCATGGGGCGGGGACCAGCCGCTCCTCCCAGCCCCACCGCCTCACTGGGCGGGGAGTGGTTGAGAGGCTGACTCCGTTTTCTCTGGGTTCCCTCCAGGGCCTGTGCAGCTGGACAGGGACCAGGGCGGCCGGTGAGTGACCCCTGCCTGAACTCACTGCTCACTCAAAGAGGTGGGACCACAACTGCCATGAGCCTCTAGGGGTCCGCGTGGGGCCCAGTGGTCCATGGTAGCACTTGTGAGCGCTGTTGTTTCTGGACTTGGGGCACAAGCTCAAGGGGTTGGGAGGGATGGTGCGGACCTGGTTCCCTTTTCACCGGACCCTCCTTCCCAATTCTTAGCCCCTAATCCAGTGAGAAACCTGAGAGTGGAGGCTCAGACCACCAGCTCCATCTCCCTGAGCTGGGAGGTCCCCAACGACCCAAACCCACAGAACTCCACCTACTGGGTTCAGTGCACTGGAGACGGTGACAGAACAGAGACACGAACCACAACAGACACCAACGTCACCGTGGATGGACTTGAACCCGGGTCATTGTATACGTGTTCTGTGTGGGTGGAGAAAGACGGAGGAAATAGCTCTGTGGAGACTGTCACTACTGCCACAGGTAAGAGGCAGCCACTGTTTTATTTTGTTCCTTTTGTAAGGACAGTGGTAGGGGTGGGTTGAGAGCTGACAAAATGCGACAGGTTCTTTAGTCGAATCGAAACACAGTGGAAGCCACACATGAGAATTTCAATTTTCTATCAGCCACATAAAATAAGTAAAAGAAATCGGTCAGCCTGTCTCTCCAAAAAAATTAAAACCTTAGCAGAGTGTGGTGGCGTGTTCCTGTGGTTCCATCTCCTCGGGAGGCTGAGGTGTGAGGATCGCTTGAGCCCGGGAGGCAGAGGTTGCAGTGAGCTCTGACT
>NW_016899769.1:0-1608 GCF_001698545.2 Rhinopithecus bieti | reverse complement strand
CTAACGCTGGGGCCACCCTCACTTTCCGGAGTCACCCCTAATCCACCTCCATGGCTCATGACGCCGGGACCACCCTCATTTCCCAGAATCACCCCGAATCCACCTCCACAGCCTACGATGCCAACACCAGGACCACCCTCACTTCCTAGCTCTCTCAAACCGTGCCCCTCACCACCGGACAAGAGTCACTCCCAACCCACCTCCACAGCCCACGATGCCGGGACCACCCTCACTTCCCAGAGTCACCCCAACCCACCTCCACGGCTCACAATGCCAATGCTGGGGCCATCCTCACGTTCTGGAGTCACCCCTAATCCACCTCCACGGCTCATGATGCCGGGACCACGCTCACTTCCCAGCTCCCTCAAAGGGCAGACACTCCCCACAGCTGTGCTGCCCACTTCCCTGGGCCATGACGGCAGCGGCACCTGAAAGGAGGGTCACATCCTACAGGATCCCTCGTGCGGCTGGAAGGGCCAGCAATGCCGAGACTCCAGGAAGGGGATCCCTGAGCAGGCAGCGACACGTCCGCCTGCCCCTGGTGTGGGGCCTCACCCAACAGGGCAGAGATCCAGTCAGGGCCATCGACTCAGCCCCTTCTCCAGACGCCACCTGGCCGTGGGATGAGACACACACCCCAAATGGCTCTCGAGCCAAGCCCTGCTCACAGAACCCCTCTGAAGCCCCTGAAGCCTGCAGGGCCCAGCCTCCCCAGAGAATGCAGAGAGCACAGCAGTGTCTCAGAATGAGCTCCCGCACCAGCCAAACCAGGCTTTCTCAACAACCTTCTCCCCGGGGCCCAGCCCTCGCCCTGCCCTTCGCCCCAGTTACTCAGACGGGCGGGCCACTGTGAAACAGAAACCTGCACCACGCGTCCCTACACCCGGGACGGACTTGGGGAACACGGTTTTATTATCTGCTCTTATTGCAGGTTTCAAGGCCTCACCTCCCCGTTCTGAGCCTCCTAACTCAACAGAAGCTTTGAGATGTGAAATCTCAATGACGCTGGTTTCCCCGGTGCCGTTTCACCTTCTGAAGGCTCTGAAATGTCCCTGGCCAAGAGCTGGGACAGCCTTGATGTGGGGTTCGCCGGCCCTGGAAGAAGCTAGCACCGTCTGCACCCCTGGCCGGCTGTCCTTGCTGGACTGAAGTGAACTGAGCTCTCGCCTGCCTGATGAGTGTGGGTCTGAGCTGGCTGCTGGTGACTGGCGGCCCCGGGGACAGGGCAGCACACATTCCTGGCACCTTGGCCAAGGTGGGGACAGCTGCTCAGAGAGGCCATCTGGGGTCAGGAACTTCCTTCTGGGTCAGGAACTTGCAGGGACCCTCAGGGCCTGCACATATGGTCAATGGAGACCCTGGAGTCTACACTGCCCTGGGCAAGTGCAGGTCTCTGTGGGCCCCTCAGGGTGGAGGTAGGAGGGACCCAGAGACAAGGCCAGCACTTCCCACCAGGCAGGGGTGAGGGCGCCTCCCAGCTGGGCTCAGTGCCTGACTCACCGGCCCACCTACCTCCTCCTGCATTTGCTTCCATTAAGTTATCAGGAAAAGAAGCTGCAGAGCGGGCACAGACTGCTGGGCGCCTCAAGGCCGGACCAGCCTGGCACC
>NW_016899768.1:0-633 GCF_001698545.2 Rhinopithecus bieti | reverse complement strand
TTATGCAGTCAACAAACATATGAAAAAAAAACTCATCATCACTGGTCATTAGAGAAATCTAAATCAAATCCACAATGAGATAACATCTAACGCCAGTTAGAATGGCTATTATTAAAAGTCAGGAAAGAGCAGATGCTGGAGAGGATGTGGAGAAATAGGAATGCTTTTACACTGTTGATGGGAATGTAAAATAGTTCAACCATTGTGGAAGACAGTGTGGTGATTCCTCAAGGATCTAGAACTAGAAATACCATTTGACCCAGCAATCCCATTACTGGGTATATGTCCAAAGGATTATAAATAATTCTACTATAAAGACACATGCACATGTATGTTTATTGCAGCACTATTCACAATAGCAAATAATTGGAACCAACCCAAACGCCCATCAATGATAGACTGGATTAAGAAAATGTGGCATATATATACCATGGAATACTGTGCAGCCATAAAAAAGGATGAGTCCATGTCCTTTGCAGGGACATGGATGAAGCTTCAAAGCATCATTCTCAGCAAACTAACATAGGAACAGAAAACCAAACACCGCATGTTCTTACTCATAAGCAGGAGCTGAACTGTGAGAACACATGGACACAGGGAGGGGAACATCATACATCGGAGCCTGTCAGGGTG
>NW_016899767.1:0-404 GCF_001698545.2 Rhinopithecus bieti | reverse complement strand
GGCCGGGCGTGGTGCGTCAATCCTGTAATCCCAGCACTTTGGAAGGCTGAGACGGGCGAATCATGAGGTCAGGAGATCGAGACCATCCTGGCTAACACGGTGAAACCCCGTCTCTAATAAAAAATACAAAAAACTAGCCGGGCGAGGTGGTGGAAGCCTGTAGTCCCAGCTACTCGGGAGGCTGAGGCAGGAGAATAGTGTAAACCCGGGAGGCGGAGCTTGCAGTGAGCCGAGCTCTCGCCACTGCACTCCAGCCTGGGCGACAGAGGGAGACTCTGTCTCAAAAAAAAAAAAAAAAAAATGTTGTGCAGACGCCACCCTGTGAATGTCCTAAACTCCACTGCACTCCAGCCTGGGCAATAGAGCCAGACTTGTCTCAAAGAAAAAAAAAAAAAGTTTTTTTA
>NW_016899766.1:0-533 GCF_001698545.2 Rhinopithecus bieti | reverse complement strand
CACCATTATAACTGGCATGAGATAGTATCTCATTGTGGTTTTGATTTGCATTTCTCTGATGATCAGTGATGTTGAGCTTTTCTTTATATGTTTGTTGGCTGCATAAATGTCTTCTTTTGAGAAATGTCTGTTCATATCCTTTGCCCACTTTTGATGGGGTTGTTTGTTTGTTTCTTGTAAATTTGTTTAAGTTCTTTGTAGATTCTGGATATTAGCCCTTTGTCAGATGGATAGATTGCAGAAATGTTCTCCCAGTCTGTAGGTTGCCTGTTCACTCTGATGGTAGTTTCTTTTGCTGTGTGGATGCTCTTTAGTTTAGTTAGATCCCATTTGTCAATTTTGGCTTTTGCTGCCATTGCTTTTGGCATTTTGTCATCAAGTCTTTGCACATGTCTATGTCCTGAATGGTATTGGTCAGGTTTTCTTCTAGGGTTTTATGGTTTGAGGTTTTACATTTAACTCTTTAATTCATCTTGAGTTAATTTTGTAAAAGGTGTAAGGAAGGGGTCCCGTTTCAGTTTTCTGCATATGAC
>NW_016899765.1:0-1067 GCF_001698545.2 Rhinopithecus bieti | reverse complement strand
TTGGCTTTTGTTGCCATTGCTTTTGCTATTTTAGACATGTAGTCCTTGCCCATCGCTATGTCCTGAATGGTATTGCCTAGGTTTTCTTCTTGGGTTTTATGGTTTTAGGTCTAACATTTATGTGTTTAATCCATCTTGAATTAATTTTGTGTAAGGTGTAAGGAAGGGATCCAGTTTCAGCTTTCTACTTATGGCTAGCCAGTTTTCCCAGCACCATTTATTAAATAGGGAATCCTTCCTTTCCCCATTTCTTGTTTTGTCAGGTTTGTCAAAGATCAGGTGGTTGTAGATGTGTGATATTATTTCTGAGGGCTCTGTTCTGTTCCATTGGTCTATATCTCTGTTTTGGTACCAGTACCATGGTGTTTTGGTTACTGTAGCATTGTAGTATAGTTTGAAATCAGGTAGCCTGATGCCTCCAGCTTTGTTCTTTTGGCTTAGGATAGTCTTGGCAATGTGGGCTTTTTTGTGGTTCCATATGAACTTTAGTTTTCTCCAATTGTGTGAAGAAAGTCATTGGTAGCTAAATGGGGAACGCATTGAATCTCTAAATTACCCTGGGAAGTATGACCATTTTCACAATATTGATCCTTCCTATCCGTGAGCATGCAATGTTCTTCCATTTGTTTGTGTCCGCTTTTATTTCACTGAGCAGTGGTTTGTCGTTCTCCTTGAAGAGGTCCTTCACATCCCTTGTAAGTTGGATTCCCAGGTATTTTATTCTCTTTGAAGCAATTGTAAATGGCTGTTCATTCATGATTTCGCCCTCTGTTTGTCTGTTACTGGTGTATATAAGAATCCTTGTGATTTTGCACATTGATTTTGTATCCTGAGACTCTGCTGAAGATGCTTATCAGCTTCAGTAGATTTTGGGCTGAGATGATGGGGTTTTCTAAATATACAATCATGTCATCTGCAAACAGGGACAATTTGACTTCTTCTTCTCCTAATTGAATACCCTTTTTTTCTTTCTCT
This sequence comes from Rhinopithecus bieti, assembly GCF_001698545.2. Taxonomy (NCBI): domain Eukaryota; kingdom Metazoa; phylum Chordata; class Mammalia; order Primates; family Cercopithecidae; genus Rhinopithecus; species Rhinopithecus bieti. Next base: position 92 of record NW_016899765.1, on the reverse strand, counting down.
TGCCTGATTGCCCTGACCAGAACTTCCAACACTATGTTGAACAGGATTGGTGAGAGAGGGCATCCCTGTCTTGTTCCAGTTTTGAAGGGGGA
>NW_016899764.1:0-1122 GCF_001698545.2 Rhinopithecus bieti | reverse complement strand
TGCTGTTATTATTTCTTTTATCTCTTTTTTATCAGTATCATATAATTTAGAGTAAAATTTATTTTGATATGAAAATGATTCACCAATTATCAGTGCCAGTAAGTTTCTTAAAGAGATATATTATAGATAATGATATTTGATCTTAGAATATCTATTGAATGTTTTAACGGATATTTTAAGTATTGTGTTTTCTTTATATCTGGTATGCTGATGATCTCCTATATTTTCCAACTGCATTTTCTTTGAGACAACAGTTCCTGACAAGTTTGAAAAGGGAAATAATAATCAATATTAAAAGCAATACATCAATTCAATAGTTTTGCTCCTCAAAATTGAGCTGAAATCTGTGGTGTGTGATCCCTGCGCACTAATGCTGCCTTTCTCCTTGAAAGACTGGTATTGTAGTTACTTAGCAAATGGAAGGGTAGACAAGTTCACAGTCTGGGGTCCACTTTCTGCAGTGATATGCTAGCTTCATAAGGTTTCAGAGTCACTAGAGGTCCCATCCTTTACAGTCTCCTGGTATCATAATGCTTTTCAAGTTTCCTTGCTTTGTGAATTATGTGAATTTAAAATGTTCTTTTAAAATGTTTTGAAAATTTTCCAATATTATTACTACTGTTTTGATTCACAGTGAATATCTTGGTAATTGGTATAATTTATCTCTTTCCACCTCCCAACAACAACAACAACAACAAATTAAGAAACAAATCACCTCAACTAAATGTTCTTAAACCATGTGAAAGTGAGAGAGGAGAATCACTGAAATCAAATTCAATTTACCTGTCTTTGAGATACTTATGATATGAGAAAGAAGCCAAAGTTAGGTAATCTAAGAACTGTCTTGTCCTTACTCTATTTAAACTTTGAAAGAAGAGTACAAAATTAAATTGCTTTTATATAACCCCTTCCATAAAATTTTGGACTAATTTTCATTAAAAGTAGCAATTTCTAGTTCTGAATCTTAGCACAACTTTTAATTTCTGAATCCTATGCAAGCAATCAGCTATGTTATGATAATCTCGATAAAGAAGGAATGATATTTATTTCATTTTTTAGTAGATTTTTAATCTAGGACACTGTCCCCCTAGGACCTCCCTATTTTTTTTTCTTATTATTTCT
>NW_016899763.1:0-476 GCF_001698545.2 Rhinopithecus bieti | reverse complement strand
GTCTTATGTTCCAAGTATACAATAATAAGATTATGCTTAATATTCTCAGAATAGTTTTCAATTTATTAATGAAATGATTAATTGGCTTCATATCTAAACTAATAAAACATTAAGAATCTTCCATTATCGCTTTGGCTCAGCAATTGTATCATGAATTGAAAGTGTTTACATAAACACTAACAAATACAAAAAATTAGCCGGGCGTGGTGGCAGGCGCCTGTAGTCCCAGCTACTCAGGAGGCTGAGGCAGGAGGATGGTGTGAACCCGGGAGGCGGAGCTTGTAGTGAGCTGAGATCACGCCACTGCACACCAGCCTGGGCAACAGAGCAAGACTGTGTCTCAAAAAACAACAACAACCACAACAACAACAACAACAACAACAAAAGTTAGCAAATGTGTAGATGTCTTTCCTTGTGTAGTGGACCTTAGCGGGCCAAAGGTCACACGACATCCCTCTGGAGCCAGAAAACTCAGC
>NW_016899762.1:0-1265 GCF_001698545.2 Rhinopithecus bieti | reverse complement strand
TTTCTAGCTCTTTTGAAAATTTAAGTTAATAATAGCCACACCAATAGATTCAACTTGTAGTTCCCGTAGCAATTTTAGGTGTTATTATTTAAACACACACACACAAACTGCATACCTACGAGGAACTAGAAATGAAAGAGAAAAACAAATGAGGTCATTCATAATTTATGAAATTATTTTTAAGATTATTAAAATTGTCTTTGAATTGTGAAGTCTTTAAAACAATCAAATCTTTTTTTTTTTCTGAGAGGTATATTGTTCTTTACTAACCTCAGAATTAATACGAATTTTCTTTTCTTTTCTTTTGGGGGGGCGGTGACAGAGTCTCTCTCTTCTGTCACCCAGGTTGGAGTGCAGTGGCCCGATCTCGACTCATTGCAACCTCCGCCTGCCAGATTCAAGCAATTCTCCTGCCTCAACCTCTGGAGTAGCTGAGACTACAGGTGCACACCACTACACCTGGATAATTTTCTATTTTAGTAGAGATGGGGTTTTGCCATATTGGCCAGGCTGGTCTCAAACTCCTGACCTCAGGTGATCCACCTACCTCAGCCTCCCAAAGTGCTAGGGTTACAGGTGTGCGCTACCACACCTGGCTAACGTCAATTTTCTATTTTCTGTTTCTAAGGAAGCAGACCACTGGAAAAGTATTTTATTTATTTTCAAAATGAATTGGTAGGTGTTAGACACCTATTTCAAAATGACAATTTTTTTTTGTTATTCAAATTTTATTATTTTATTACCTTTAAACAAAATTTCACAATAGAATGAACCACTGTTAAAATCAAGCATAATATTCCTAAAATAGCTATCTAAATGAGAAGGTAGTTTGACAAGAAATGAAATGCTGCCCTGAGCAAAACAATGTCTTGGCAGTGATAGGCTACGGTGATACAAAGGTCATGATCTTGTTTGAAAAGAAAACAAGCATAACTATAATCTGGCATTTTAGGTCTATGCACTCATCTGTGAATTCTTCACTGCTCTTTGTAGGAAAAAACACACAAGGCTCCTGTAATACACTCAAGTCAGACTGGTACCTAAACTTAAACTGAAGCTGGCTTTTTTGATGAACATGAAAGCAGACTTAGATGTTTAGTAATAATACATGTAATTTCTTTAGTGTCTTCTATGAACTAGGCAATATGCTGAAATCTATAGCTGCATCATATCATGTCACCCTCACAGCCACCAGAGACTGTAGTGACAGAGTGGCAGTTTAACCAGATCTGATTCCAAAACCCACTGTCTTTCTATTCTGTCAT
>NW_016899761.1:0-595 GCF_001698545.2 Rhinopithecus bieti | reverse complement strand
TGGGGCCAGGGTGGGGGGAGGCTTGCAAAGGCTTCAAGTTTACATTCATGACATATACCCCTTAATTTGTCATCTTTGCCATCTATTTCCCAGGGGCTTCCAAAATAAAAGTGGGATGAACTAATCATAGGTGAATGGAAGAAAATATTCAAGGCCAGGGAGAGAGATGGAAGTCCCAGTAATTTTAAGTTCCATGACCGGGACACCTATTATTGTATCCAGAGATAACATCAATCTATTCCTTGTATGTCATAATTTAAAAGCTTAGAAACCGGCACCTGTTTCCTTCTAGTTGAAAAGGAGTTATGTTCTCACGCTAGGTGTGGCGGTATCCGTATCTTGTCTTGGTACTTTCTACGCTTTCCATTCCTGTTGAAACCTTGGTTAACTTCCTTGTGAGGTTGGGAATTTCCCCAGGACTTCTAAGGATTCAAGAGTACATACCTAACTCTTTGTGTTATGGCTGGCAGTTATGATAACCATCAGCACACTTCCGTTGAAAAAATACTTTCACACGTCCATCCTCACAATACATTTTCTTTTCTTTTTTTTTGAGATGGAGTCTCGCTCTGTGGCCAGACTAGAGTGCAGTGGC
>NW_016899760.1:0-623 GCF_001698545.2 Rhinopithecus bieti | reverse complement strand
GGGAAAAAAAGTGGGAGCAGAATTTATGTAAAAGAATGTTATATGGTAAATTCTTGTCCTGAAATAAATTAACTGGTTGTTTAAAGAAAAAAATGTTTGTAATAAGTCAGAAAGTTGAGGCATGTCAAAGAATTGTCTGTGAAAGTTGTGAAGAAAAGTTATAAAAAAGAATTTATACCAGAAATATTATATAATTTAAAATCATAAGGCCTCCTGAGTACTACTGAAGAAACAGTTTATGTGCAAGCTGTATAAGGAAAGTAAAATATACCTTTGGTAAAAGGTTATAAGGTGGCATAAGAATGTTAATTTTACCTACATTAAAAGGTTAAACAATTTTGTTTTGAAGGTTTAAGCAAGTTTTAAAATGTAAATTGTAAAGAAAATTCTGTGTGTACACATATTAGCTGAAGTTAAAGGGGATCATCCAGTTTTCTGTGAAGTGGACATTGAAGTAAAACACAATGGATTTTCTTAAAGCAGTAACCTGCTCTTTAACAAAGATTATAAAAGGTTAGAGTCTATAAAATCTTACCTTATGGTCTGACATTAAAATTAAATAAATATGTCTACAAATTTTATTAAAACTTGTTTTAACATTAATAGCACACTAATATAAAGGT
>NW_016899759.1:0-945 GCF_001698545.2 Rhinopithecus bieti | reverse complement strand
CACAGGCGTACCCTGTCACACACATGCACACACCATTACACATACACCGTCACAGCAATGCACATCCCGAGAAGTCCTGGCCCCTCGCACACCCGTTTCCACCCCAGCCGCCCCTCCACGCCCATTCATTGAGCGCCTGCTGTGGGCCCCATCCTGCCCTGGGTGCTGAGCTTGTAGGTCTGCGTGAGGCTCAGTCTTGACCCTCGGAGAGCTTCCAGTCTAGGAGGGGAGACCAACACAGACAAGAGCCACAGAAGGAGGGGTGTGGCCGGGTTGCAGCCTGAGGTGGGCACACACAGAGTGTGGCCCATTCTCTAGAGAGGGCGAGGGTGGGAAGCCTTCCTGGAGGAGGGAACCTGAGTAACCAGTGCTCACTGGGCAAAGCAGGGCTCCCAGGTGGAGGGAGGAATGTCTCCAAGTAAGAAGCCAGGCATAGCACGGGGAAACGGGAGAAGAGTATGAGCCGAGTGTTCAGTGCAGTGTGGGGCCCAGGGAGGCTGGAGAGAGGCCATTGTTGGCCTCATCAGTTGCATCCGTGTACCGAAGCCACTCTCACCCCACTCCGGCTCACGTGGACACGCAGGGGCTCCCACCCATGCCCCATCCCCTGCCTCAGGTGGCCTGGGTGCTGCCGCTGGCCTCTTCCTACTCCCTGAGACTCGGGGAAGACAGAGAGCTCCCATTCTGAAAGGTGAGATCATCTCACTTCTGCCAGTTCTTGGAAAAGTTATTCGTTCCCAGAAATGTTTATTAGTCACCCCTTTTGTTGAAAGACATTTTGGCACCACCAGATGGAAAATCAAAATGCTTCTCACAGGACGATTCGTCTCGAGTATTCCGCCTGACATCCCACAAGGATGATTTCTGAGGATACAACTCAAGGAGGATGTTCTGTTGGCATCTGTGGGGAGAAGCTGAGTCTGTTCAGCTGTGTGTGTGTGTGTG
>NW_016899758.1:0-535 GCF_001698545.2 Rhinopithecus bieti | reverse complement strand
TTCCATTACTGGAAAATGCTGGTGTCTGTGGCAGGGAGAGCACCTGAGGACAGGAAAGGAGAAACTTATATTTCTGTCTTCATGGAGCAGTTCATTGTTCCCTGAATCTCTTCTGTTTCAAAGGATGGAAATAGGTGGACTTTTGTCTTTTCTGCCAGTTGATGTCATGCCAACAGGTAATCATGTGGTATTAACACCTTTTGCCGAGACCAGCTTGGTCGGGGAGACCCTAACCCAGGGGTGCTAGAGGAATTAAAGACACACACACAGAAATATAGAGGTGTGAAGTGGGAAATCAGGGGTCTCACAGCCTTCAGAGCTGAGAGCCCAAAACAGAGATTTACCCATGTATTTATTAACAGCAAACCAGTCATTAGCATTGTTTCTATAGATATTAAATTAACTAAAAGTATCCCTTAAGGGAAACAAAGGGATGGGCTGAATTAATTGCAGCAGGAACATGCCCTTAAGACACAGATGGCTCAGGCTTCTGTTTGTGGCTTAAGAATGCCTTTAAGCAGTTTTCCACCCTGGG
>NW_016899757.1:0-1502 GCF_001698545.2 Rhinopithecus bieti | reverse complement strand
CTGAGCTACTGCTGTATCCCCTCTCTCTGGGCTTGAGATGCACACCCCAAAGTCCTAGACCCCAGCTCTGTAGGTGATGTGCATAAACCCATGCCTCTGTGAGTGCACCAGTATCCCAAGACCCAGGTGCCACACCTGTTCTGAGCACCTGTTCCCTGGCCTGAAACCACTGCAGCCTCCTGAAGCCCACACCAGACCCAGTGTCAAGAGGGAATCCCTCAGCTAGGACTCTCTCCTGTGAGGAATGGGATAACAGAAGGACCACAACAACCTTCCCTCTGGGGACTCCAACAGCCCACACTGTTATTGCTGCCATTACAAACACCTGCAGCCGTGGCCACTAAGGCCCTCATAGTCTTTGTAAATGCTGACCTCAACGGGAAGCGATACATGGAGACTACACCTGCACGCCCTCTGGAAACAAAGCTGCCACAGCCCCACCCAGCTTGCAGTCTTTCACTTAGGTGCAGATGAAAATCGATTCCCACCAAAGCCAGGCTGTAAAGTTTGGAAGAGGTGACTGCTCTATCAAACATGCAGACATCAATGCAAGGCTATAAGTCTTGCTTTTCTAAACATTAAAAAAAAGGAAGGAAAGAAGGAAGAAAGGGAGGGAGGGAGGAGAAAATGCCACCACGAAGGAACACAGTAAAACCCCAAGAAATCAAGATCTATAAATTGCCTGAAAGAAATTTAAATAATTATTTTGAAGAAGTTCAGCAAGATATAAGAGAACACAAATAGATAACTCAATGAAGTCAGGAAAAAATATGTAAAAAACAACAAAGATTAAACAAAGAGATAGAAATCATTTAAAAGTTGCCAGACAGAAAATCCTGGAGCTGAAGAATACAGTGAATGTAACCAGAAATGCAATGGAGAACTTCAACCACAGACTAAAGCAAGCAGAAGAAACTGTGAACTTGAAGACAGATATTTTGAGATTATCCAGTCAGAGGAGATAAAAGAATGAAAAGATGAAAAGAAATGAAGAAAGCCTATGGGACTCATGGGACACCATTAAGCAAATCAGTATATGCATTACGAGATTCCAAAATAGAGAAGAGAGAGAGAAGAAGAGAAAGCTTAAAGAAACAATGGCTGAGTTAGAATGGCAATCATTAAAAGTCAGGAAACAACAGATGCTGGAGAGGATATGGAGAATTTTACACTGTTGGTGGGAGTGTAAATTAGTTCAAACATTGTGGAAGACAGTGTGGCGATTCCTCAAGAATCTAGAACCAGAAATTCCATTTGACCCAGCAATCCCATTGCTGGGTATACAACCAAAGGATTATAAATCATTCTACTATAAAGACACATGCACATGTATGTTTATTGTGGCACTGTTCACAATAGCAAAGACTTGGAACCAATCCAAATGCCCATCAATGATAGACTGGATAAAGAAAGTGTGGCACATATACACCATGGAATACTATGCAGCCATCAAAAAGGATGAGTTCATATCCTTTGCAGGGACATGGATGAAGCTGGAAACC
>NW_016899756.1:0-888 GCF_001698545.2 Rhinopithecus bieti | reverse complement strand
TTAATATGCTTTATTTTTTGCAAATGTATAAAATGTGAATGTTACTAGAAAGGTCAATGACTTTGGGAACACTATATTATTTAGAGTAACTTAATCCAAAGATGTAATCAGTGATGACCACAATGATGTATGTATAGGGGTTTTAGGGATTTGGGAGCACATCAAGATAAAAGATCTGACTACTCATAGGCAGTAGAACACAGAGATTTTATTGGGCAATGCCTTGAAATGTTTGCATGTGAGGGAAATTCCTCACAGTAGGAATCTCAACAGAGGCTGTAGCATGGTTCACCTCTTAGAAGGGTTAGGAAATTCCCAGGGGACAGAGGAATTGGAGAGGAAGGGCTCACATGTATAGGTGATATCAGGCAGCAGCATGGTGCAATCTTTGTGTCATAGAGTTCTAAAGGGCAGCAGTAGCTTGGAGTCTTTATTGTCTGCGATTTATCTTACTTATGGCTAGTAGATGTTTACTGCATTTTCATATGTTATGAAAAGGCAGAGTCTACATTGTTTTAATTTGGAGCTAGGATTAAAACAATTTGATGGTAAAATTTGACTTGGTGATGATGTTTTATTTATTTATTTATTCATTTATTTATTTTAACTAATCTGTCACAGCCTGCTGTGAATAAATAAAATTTCAAAACTACATATCAATACACAGCAATAATCCTTGGCTTCTCCATATAATACTATCATTAATTGTATTCATTAGTAGGAATTTTTAATAGCATAGTAAATTATATAACATCTGTAATAATTGTAATGCAGAAGTTAAAATTCCTGCTTTAGAGAAATATTTAGCATATAGGTAAGGCTTCATCATATAATAGTAACTAAAAAATGGGGTACAAACTATATAAAACATTTTTACTATTTTATAAA
>NW_016899755.1:0-2625 GCF_001698545.2 Rhinopithecus bieti | reverse complement strand
GACATTTAATCTTAAGACTTCCCTCTTGGCACTGCTATTGCTGTATATCATAGGTTTGGGTATGTTGTGTTTTATTTTCACTTGTTTCAAAAAATGTTTAATTTCCATCTAAATTTCTTTATTGACCTAGTGACTGTTCAGGAGCATGCTATTTAATTCCCATGTATTTATATAGTTTCCAAAGTTCCTCTTGCTGTTGATTTCTAGCTTTATTCCACTCTAGCCTGAGAAGATACTCGATATGATTTTGATTTTAAAAAATTTAAGACTTGTTTTGTGACCTAACTTGTAGTCTGTCTAAGAGAATGTTCCATGTGCTGATGAAAAGAATATATATTGGGTAGAATGCTTTGTAAATGTCCATTATGTCCATTTGGTCTCAAGTCTAATTTAAGACCAATGTTTATTAATTTTGTCTTGATGATCTGTCTGGTGCTGTGAGCAGGATATTGAATTCCCCACTATTATTGTATTGTGTCTATCTCTTTTTTCAGGTCTAGGAATATTGGATTTCTGAATTTGGGTGCTTGATGTTGGATGTATATGTATTTGGGATTGTTATATCCTCTTGCTAAGTTGATCTCTTTATCATTATATAATGACCTTTTTTGTCTTCTTTAAAATGATTGTTTTGTACAGTTTTAAGGACACCTAGTCTTGCTTACTGTTGATTTTCATTTGTGTGGAATATCTTTTCCACCTCTTTATTTTAGTTTATATGTGTCTTTATGGGTAAGATAAGTATCTTACAGGCAGCATATAATTATGCTATGGTTTTAAAAAATTCATTCTGCCAATCTTTATCTTTTAAGTAGAGCATTTATTCTATTTATATTCAAGGTTAACATTGATATATAAGATTTTGTTCCTGTTATATTGTTGTTTTCAAGTTATTTTATAACTTCTTTTTTTCTTTATTTTCTCCGTCTTTGTGGTTTGATGAAATTCTGTCAAGTTGCCATTTTATATTTTCCCTTGCTCCTGGTGCAATTGTTTTATACAAACTGTGAATTTTATATCTTTTGTATATTTTGTGAATATCGACCTTTTTTTCCCCATGTTTAAGACCCTTTTGAGCATTTCCTGTAGGACTAGATTAGTGGTGACAAAGTCTCTTAGCATTTGCTTATCTAGAGAAAACTTTAATTCTCCTTCATTTATGAAGTTTATCAAAAGATATAAACTTCTGGCTGACAGTGTTTTCTTTAAGCACTTTGTGAAGATACCATCTCTTTCACTTCTGGCCTGCAAGGTTTCTGTTGGAAAGTCTGCTGTTAGTTTGGCACAGTTTCCTTTATAGGTGACTAGATACTTTACTCTTGCTAATTTTAAAATACTGTCACTTTTACTTTAGATATTCTGAATAAAATATGCCATGGTTAAGTCCTTTGTGCAACGTATTTTCCTGGGGATTACTGGGCCTCCTGTACCTGGATATCTGACTCTCTTGATAAACTTGGGAAGTTTTCATTATTTCCTTACATATATTTTCTAAAGTTTTGGTCTATCTACATCTGAGGGAGATATGGTTTGGATCTGCATCCCCACTCAAATCTCATGTTGAAGGTGGGGCACCAATGTTGGAGGTGGGGCCTAGTGGAAAATGATTGGATCACTGGGGCAGTTTCTTATAAATGGCTTAGTATCATTTCCTTGGTGCCGTGCTTGTAATAGTGAGTGAGTTATTGTGACATATGGTTGATTTAAAGTGTGTAGTGTGCTCCTTCCTTGCTTCTTTCTCCTACTCCAGCCATGTGATGTGCCTCACTCCCCTTTGCCTTCTGCTATGATTGGAGGCTTTCTGAAGCCTCCTTAGAAGTAGAAACCAGTATGCTTTCTGTATATCCTGCAGAACTGTGAGTCAATTAAACCTCTTCTCTTTATAAATTATCCAGTCTCAGGTATTTCTTTATAGCAGTGCAAAATGGACTAATAGAGGGTGATCTGAGGAATACTGATAACTCATAAGTTGCTCATTCTTAGTTTTTTTTTTTTTTTGTCTGACTGGATAATTTCAGAAGACCTGTCTTCAATTTCTGAGATTTATTATTCTGATTATTTTATTATTAATGATTTCAATGTATTTTGTATTTCTTTCAATGAATTTTTTAGTTCTAGATTTTCTGCTTGCTTTTCTTTAAAATATTGATCTCTCTGGTAAATTTCTCAGTTCTTATTCTGAATTGATTTTATGATTTCTTTGCATTTGTTTCTAGATTTCTCTTGTGAAGGGGTGGCCTGCCCCTCCACACCTGTGGGTATATCTTGTAAGGTGGGACAAGAGACTGAGAAAAGAAATAAGACACAGAGACAAAGTATAGAGAAACAACAGTGGGCCCAGGAGATTGGTACTCAGCATACCAAGGACCTGCACTGGCTCCGGTCTCTGAGTTCTCTCAGTTTTATTGATTATTATTTTCATTATCTCAGCAAGAGGAATGAGGTAGGAGAGCAGGATGATAATAGGGAGAAGGTCAGCAAGAAAACATGTGAGCAAAAGAATCTATGTCACAATTAAGTTCAAGGGGATGTACTATGCCTGGATGTGCATATAGGCCATATTTATGTTTCTCTCCACCCAAACATCTCAATGGAGTAAAGAATAACAAAGCAGCATTGCTGCCA